>NC_074680.1:12336494-12338994 GCF_029448725.1 Salvelinus fontinalis | reverse complement strand
AAAAACCCAGTAGAGTTGCAGTTCTTGACCCACTCAAACCGGTGCACCTGGCACCTAATACCATACCCCGTTCAAAGGCACATAAAAATATGTCATGCCCATTCACCCTCTGAATGCTTAACATACACAATCCATGTCTCAATTTTCTCAAGGCTTAAAAAAATACTAGTTGTACCTGTATCTTCCCCTTCATCTACACTGATTGAAGTGGATTTGACAGATGACATCAATAAGGGATCATAGCTTCCCCTGGATTCACTGGTCAGTCTGTGTCATGGAAAAAGCAGGTGTTCATAATGTTATGTACACTCAGTATATGATATACATTTGTACTGTAATGAACCCTCATGAGGACTGTTAGGATTTAGAATACATTTGATATCGACCAGATGGAAGATGTACCGGATGTAACAAGCACATTCCCCAGTGAACAAGTCTCTAAAATGAAGTTGCTGGGGTCAGTTTGATGGGGGGGGGGGTTCACACTGCTTTACAGTGTTGGTATTGGCCAATACAATACTGTACTACTGTAATATATGCCATTTATGTAACTGACACTTTTATCCAAAATGACAACTGTGAGTCCACACATTTTCGCGTGTGACACCAGTGGGAATTGAAAGCATAAATCTGATGTAGCTAGTGCCATGCTCTTACTACAGTAACTGAGGCATACGGGATCACTAAAATAAATACCGGTAAGTACAGTACAGTACTGTAAAATACAATCCCTGATTACAATAAAAAAATGGAAGGTGTATGATTGCCATCCCCATGACTGTACCACCCTCCTTCGGGCCATGGATGAGGCATGCAATGATTTCGTTCCAGACCTATGTGAGGCTTGGATTCACCATGCCAATAGGTTTTATCCCCAGGTGCATGAACAGACATGTACTGTGATGTCGATATAGCCAAAATGCCAAAATGCTCAAGTGTAACGATTGTCGTCCTCGTCTGATGAGGAATATGAAGGATCGGACCAAAATGCAGCCATGATCATTTATTGTATCAGAACACGGAAAAATACAAAATAACAAAGTGAATGACAGAAATGAAAATCGAAACAGTTCTGTATGGTGAAAACACAGACACAGAAAACAACCACCCACAAACAAAAGTGGGAAAACAAGCTACCTAAGTATGGTTCTCAATCAGAGTCAACGATTGACAGCTGCCTCTGATTGGGAACCATACCAGGCCTAAACATAGAAATACAAACCCTAGACATCCAACATAGAATACCCACCCACATCACACCCTGACCAAGCAAAAAATAGAAACATACAAAGCAATCTACGGTCACGGCATGACATCAAGACAGGTTTGATGCGGACTACTGCCTGCTGAACATAATGTGTCGATCATTCATTTCATTTGTTTCATTTGATTACAGTACACTTACAGTGTAATTATATCTGAACCACAGGAGGCTGGTGGCACCTTAATTGGGGAGGACGGGCTCTTGGTAATGACTGGAGCGGAATCAGTGGAGCGTTATCAAATACATCTAACATATGGTTTCCGTGGTTTCCATGTGTTTGATGCCATTCCATTTGCTCCGTTCCAGACATTATTATGAGCCGTCCTCCCCTCAGCAGCCTCCACTGATCTGAACCATACAATCGTTTTTTTTTTGCATCAATGGCGGTGAAACATGTCTTCAATGATGACACCTTTTGATCACACATGGGACAGTGTAAAACAGTGTAACGTACTGTCATTTACAGTGTTGTAACATATTACATTCTAAAGGAGATTCGAAACATGTATCTTGTGTTCTCTGCCATTGGATTAACTGGTAGATAAAATAACTGCATTGAGAAGAGATGCTGTGTTTTGGCGATTAAACCAATATTCTCGTGGTATTACACAGTAAAACGTCTATTTTGGATCAATGTTTGTGTGGTGAAAACAAAAAGAAAACTAAGGAATGCACAGTAAAAGGTTTAGAATATGACTTGTTGCTTTACTAGTCACGATTTGGAGTTTTGAAAATTCACCACGTATTTGTGAAAATAGAAAAGAGTAAATGCGTTTTTTAAATGTATTGGACATGTCAAACATGACATGTCTCTATGCTACTGTTTCAGTCGTGCAACTGTATAGTATTGAGCCCTAAGTCTTTTGTTAAGATGAACATAATGTGCTGCCACCCTGAGAGAAACAATATCCCACAAGACACTGCATCCCTGCCCCCAAAATGTCCCTTGTATACCTCTTCTCTCTCCCCTCCTTCTCCTTTTCACCCTCCTGTACCCACTCTCCCCTCCTCCCCCTTTTCACCCTCCTCTACCCTCTCTCCCCTCCTCCACTGGTTGGTTAATTAACTAAGAAACTGTAAAAGTGGTGATAGACGGGGCGCATTGGAGCGATACACTTCCCTTGTCACTGTGTGTGTGTGTGTGACGGTGTGAGCGATACACTTCCCCTGTCACTTTCTGACAGCCAGGGAATAATCAACACAAAGGGGGAGAAAAGAGCAAAGCCCAGGTCTGCC
>NC_074680.1:12329444-12336394 GCF_029448725.1 Salvelinus fontinalis | reverse complement strand
AGCTTCCTCAAGCTTCTCCTTCTCAGCGGGAGAGCAGCAGATCTTTGACACAGACACGCAAAAATGAGTTCCAAACAGAAAATGCTTGTTTGTGATAAAGGAAATAAGTTTCACAAATAGTTCTTAAGTATAGAGTTTTTGAAATCAAATGTTCTTGTATTTCTTCTTTCTGAAAGGTCTGACAAGACAAAATAAAGTTTTTGTCTCTTTTTACTTGGTTCTTTGACTGTCTTGAGTGTGAATAAACTGTGCGGGTCAATCTGACCCATATCACAAAACACCAGTGTTAATAAGTAACATCATAACAGAAGATGAATTGTTGCTAAATTGTAAATACCAAAACACAGCAAAACACCAGTGTTAATAAGTAACATCATAACAGAAGATGAATTGTAGCTAAATTGTAAATACCATGTTCCTCTGAGCCTTCTCCCTCCGTCTCCACTCCTGCTGTATCTTAACGATCCAGCTCTCCACCTCCCTCTTCCGGTTGCTGAACTTATTCTCCGACCATCTCCTCTCCTCACAGAGCTTCTCCTGGAGATGAGAGTAAAAGAAGTCCCTCCACGTCTCCTCCTCCTCCTCCTTCTCAGTCGGGAACTTCATCACTCGTTCCTGTGGAGAGAAGCAGTGAGAGAGAAAGGAATGGAAGTACATAGCAAAAAAACGTACCGCCGGAGAGAATTCAGACCGCTTTGGACTTTCCCCACATTTTGTTAAGTTACAGCCTTATTCTAAAATGACAAGTCTCTGAATGTCCTTGAGTGGCCCAGCCAGAGCCTGGACTTGAAACCGATCGAACATCTCTGAACACAGATGTCCAACCTGACAGAGCTGAAGAAGTTTTGCAGAGAAGAATGGGAGAAACTCTCCAAATACAGGTGTGCCAAGCTTGTAGCGTCATACCCAAAAAGACTTGAGGCTGTAATCGCTGCCAGTTTGCTTCAACAAAGTACTGAGTAAGGTGTCTGAATACATACGTAAATGTGATATCTCCCCCAATTTCTTTTACAAATTTCAAAAAAAAATCTAAAAACCTGCTTTTGCTTTGTCATTATGGGGTAGATTGATGAGGGGTAAAAACGATTTAATACATTTTAGAATAAGGCTGCAACGTAACAAAATGTGGAAAAAGTCAAGGGGTCTGAATACTTTCCGAATGCACTGTAGATTATCAAAATAATGACATTACTGACTAGCTTTGAAGTAACCAGCACAAATCATTATTAAAAAAAGAAGGAAAAGTCTCTTCTCACCTGGGAATGAAGTGTTGCAGCAGAGCCTCCGTCAGAATACTTCTCATATATTTTCGACATTTAATCAACACTGGTAAGAGATTTAAACACTATCTGTGTGAGCAAAGCAAAAACGACTGTCAACTCATTTGCAAATCACACTGTTGAATTCTGGTCCAACATTCTGATTCTACCATCAAAGATCCATGGGAACTATGACAACTGCCTTTATGATGTCACAACCAGGTCAGGATCATAGAATTAGGAATGAGTCATTTGACAGAATCTCTCTGGTCATATATATACTGAACAAAAATATAAATGCAACAATTGAACAAGTTACAGTTCACATAAGGAAGTCAGTCAATTTCAGCAGGGGCACAGCCATGTGTGGGCCTGGGAGGGCATAGACCCACTGGGGAGTCAGGCCCAGCCAATCAGAACTCATTTTCCCCCACAAAAGGGCTTTATTACAAACAAAAATAGTCAGTTTCATCAGTTGTCCGGGTGGCTGGTCTCAAACGATCCAGAAGGTGAAGAAGCCAGATGTGGAAGTCCTGGGCTGACGTGTTTACATGTGGTCTGCGGTTAACAAGATCATTGAATAGAATACTTCTACAACCATCAGTGCTTCTCTCACGGTTTCATATACAAGAGTAGAGTAAATACATGTAAAATGAGTACCAAAAATAAAATAAACGACAAAAAACAAAACAATTTGTGCAATGACAAATGGGGTATGGTTGGACATACTATAAAATTCTCTAAAACGACGTTGGAAGCATCTTATGGTAGATAAAATAAGCATTCAATTCTCTGGCAACAGCTCTGATGGACATTCCTGCAGTCAATTGCATGCTCCCTCAAAGCTTGAGACATCTGTGGCATTGCGTTGTGTGACAAAACTGCACATTTTAGAGTGGCCTTTTTTTGTCCCCAGTACAAGATTCACCTGTGTAATAATCTTGCTATTTAATCAGCTTCTTGATATGCCACACCTGCCCTGTGGATGGATTATCTTGGAAAAGGAGGAATGCTCACTAACAGGGGTGTAAACACATTACAGTGAAATAATTTGAGAGAAATAAGCTTTTTGTGAATATGCAACATTTCTGTGATCTTTTATTTCAGCGTTTGTATTTCTGTTCAGTTTAATTCAAATAAATCTGATTCTATGGTAATGACCCACTGTGAACCTTGTTACCATGGCAACATTGTCAATCAAATATGTTACCTCTATCAATATGGAGGACTATAGTGGAGTGAGTAGCCTCTAACCCACTTCGCTATCAATTTATGATACAGTTCACAAAGTCAGCGATAACAAAGTTTTGATTCTGATGTTTTTTTCCAACTCAATTTGAGAGAATATCACGGCAGTGTAATTTTTCTGACTTAACTTAATTCCCTCTTCTTCAAACTAATTTCCTATCAGCCTGTGATAACCCTCTGATTGAGGCTGGAGCTGGGGCTGGTCCATGGTAATTTCTCCACTTTATACTGTCTCCATCAAGGCAAAACCTACTCCACCTCACCCCTCATCCCAGCCCTGATCCTCCTTTAATACTGAACAGGACGGGTTGGACTCAGTCAGCATATAGTCCCCTGGACCCCCATGTCTCTATGCTAATACACCTCTTCTCCTCTCCCGGCTTCTATCTTTTGCTATCCCTTCTAATACATTTAATACACCTCTTCTCCTCTCTTTTCTCTCCCTCCCTCTCAAACCCTCTCTCTTTCTTTCTGTCTCTGTCCTTTTTTCTCTCTCTATCTCAGCCTCGCTCGCTCTCTCTCTCTCTGTTTTATCCCACTGTTTGCTCTTCTCTGAGATAAAGTCAGACAAATCAGACAAATACCACTTTTTTGAATAATGTAAGGTATAATATAATGAACTCTCAGGGAATCCTCACCTTCGTCTAATTTATATCTCATTTTATAGAGGAGAAAGAAATCAATTTTCTCTCTTATTATGATTCCTCTGCTCCTTAAATCCTGGCTTCTGGGTGCGTTCTCTCTCTCTCTTTCTCTTAATGTACAGGTCTCCTCTCCTCTCTGTTCATTTTTCATTCCTTCTCCCGCTCAGCGATTATCCCAGCGCATATCAAAGGCCTCTAATGAAGATTCACAACATTTTCCCCTTCTCTACTAATACCTTATCAAAGAAGAATCTCGTTCCAGAAAATCAATTTTCTTTCATATTATTAAGTCCTCCTCCACTGCACTTGCATGCATGATTCTTTAGTTAGCGCAGAGCAACAGAGAGGGACTTAACCCTGAGCACCCCACACACTCAATACAGATACGCTTATCTCATATCACATATCACATAGCTACTGCTACTCCCTGACTGGGAGATAGGAGTTTATAGGGAGGAGGAGAGGAGAGGAGAGGAGAGGAGAGGAGAGGAGAGGAGAGGAGAGGAGAGGAGAGGAGAGGAGAGGAGAGGAGAGGAGAGGAGAGGAGATTAGGCTAGCGGAGCTGGACTAGGCCCTGCGATTGAGGATGAATACGCTCTGTGGTTGACGATAACTACGCTGGGTTGCAGGCATTGGGTCACTTAGTTTGGTTGGTTTGTTTAAAAAGAGCACGATTGGGTTGTTGATAATGGGCTGTTGAGATATGACCCAGTGATGCTGGGATGTTGAGATATGACCCAGTGATGCTGGGTTGTTGAGATATGACCCAGTGATGCTGGGTTGTTGAGATATGACCCAGTGATGCTGGGTTGTTGAGATATGACCCAGTGATGCTGGGTTGTTGAGATATGACCCAGTGATGTTGGGTTGTTGAGATATGACCCAGTGATGCTGGGTTGTTGAGATATGACCCAGTGATGCTGGGTTGTTGAGATATGACCCAGTGATGCTGGGTTGTTGAGATATGACCCAGTGATGCTGGGTTGTTGAGATATGACCCAGTGATGCTGGGTTGTTGAGATATGACCCGGTGATGCTGGGTTGTTGAGATATGACCCGGTGATGCTGGGTTGTTGAGATATGACCCGGTGATGCTGGGTTGTTGAGATATGACCCGGTGATGCTGGGTTGTTGAGATATGACCCGGTGATGCTGGGTTGTTGAGATATGACCCAGTGATGCTGGGTTGTTGAGATATGACCCAGTGATGCTGGGTTGTTGAGATATGACCCAGTGATGCTGGGTTGTTGAGATATGACCCAGTGATGCTGGGATGTTGAGATATGACCCAGTGATGCTGGGTTGTTGAGATATGACCCAGTGATGCTGGGATGTTGAGATATGACCCAGTGATGCTGGGTTGTTGAGATATGACCCAGTGATGCTGGGTTGTTGAGATATGACCCAGTGATGCTGGGTTGTTGAGATATGACCCAGTGATGCTGGGTTGTTGAGATATGACCCAGTGATGCTGGGATGTTGAGATATGACCCAGTGGTGCTGGGTTGTTGAGATATGACCCGGTGATGCTGGGTTGTTGAGATATGACCCAGTGATGCTGGGTTGTTGAGATATGACCCAGTGATGCTGGGATGTTGAGATATGACCCAGTGATGCTGGGTTGTTGAGATATGACCCAGCTGGTCAGATCAGAAGACTGGATGTGTGGCTTAGGAGGGGTGTGGCTTTCTTAGCTATTTTTGACCACCAGTGATAGAACATTCCGGTGAATCTTCTCTGTTGTATATTGTTATCACATGTTAAGGTTGAACCCAGACAGTTTTGTCTTCAATGAGGCTCACACAAGTGTATGAGTTCTGCAAGAGCCTATGCATATCCCATTGTTGGGATAGTTGCCACTTTGTTACAATATGTCAATAACGATGTTATGAATCTTATATTGTGTTCAAAAGGTACTCGCATTCAAAGCATGAAAAAGAATAATCCAAGGAGACGCAAAGGTAAAACTTTATTTGGATAGTTCATCTGTAGGTGCTCCATAGACTATCAGCAACGTTTCAACTGACTATCTACTAACCCTAACCTTAACCCTTATCCTAACCCTAACCTTAACCCTTATCCTAACCCTAACCTTAACCCTTATCCTAACCCTAACCTTAACCCTTATCCTAACCCTAACGTTAACCCTTATCCTAACCCGAAACTTAACCCTTATCCTAACCCTAACCTTAACCCTTATCCTAACCCTAACCTTAACCCTTATCCTAACCCGAAACTTAACCCTTATCCTAACCCTAACCTTAACCCTTATCCTAACCCTAACCTTAACCCTTATCATAACCCTAACCTTAACCCTTATCCTAACCCTAACCTTAACCCTTATCCTAACCCTAACCTTAACCCTTATCCTAACCCTAACCTTAACCCTTACCATAACCCTAACCTTAACCCTTACCATAACCCTAATCCTAACCTTAACACTTAACCGAACTCTTATTCGAAACCTAACCCTAATATGATTGAAGAACGACGCAACAGTATAGGGTACATGGTGATATCATAAAAAATGGGAAGGTACAGTATTCAAGTGTAAAGGTCAAAGAGGGCGGGCGGGAGACTAATGGTGCATCCAGACACAACGTTAGAGAAAACATTTTAGGTTAAATTCCTCATTTAAGCCTTGGGGGTGTAGAGTTTTCAGATCAAAGATCCATCGGGCTTCAATGGCACAGAACTTAAGATCGGTAACAGCATGATTAGCCTCAGGCATTAAACGTATAATAAAAGATGTCATATAAAAATTGAAATAATTGAGGAAAATTGAAATGGTCAGTGTACAAACGGAATGACATTCACTCTCCCGGGTGGCCAAAAAATAACTATATGCAAGACACGCCCATAATAGGCCACACGTCCCGAAAATAACCTATGGATTACATTTTAAATGAAAGAACCAGCTGCTGTGTCAACCCAGCATGAAAGTGAATAAGAACCCAACTGATCTTTAAATGAACCCATGTTTGTGTAATCCAAACAGCCCAACATGTTGGGTTATTCATGCAACCCAACTGGCTGGGTCAAAATAATGCAGCGTGTGTTCTGTCCAATATTTACCCAGTGCTGGGTTACTAAATAACCCAAATAGTATTTTTTTTAACCCAACTTTTTTTTGTGTGTAAGCCCTAGAGTGGAGGCTGAATTGCCCAGTGATAGAGTTGGACTGGGGCCTACGGTGGAGGTAGAATATGTTCTATAGTGGAGCTAGAGTAGGCCCCATGGTGCAGCGAGGTGCTGGGTGATAGATAAAGTGGGGCAGGCGTAATGATGAGGCATCATGG
Organism: Salvelinus fontinalis; assembly: GCF_029448725.1. Lineage (NCBI taxonomy): Eukaryota > Metazoa > Chordata > Actinopteri > Salmoniformes > Salmonidae > Salvelinus > Salvelinus fontinalis. The sequence goes on along the minus strand of NC_074680.1, from coordinate 12,329,944 downwards.
ATGTAAATGATACTCAGCGCTGGAGAGAGAGAAAGAGATGGGGGATGGGGGAGGTCTGGAAGAGGGGTGACCCAGGGAGAGGGGGAATAGATAAATGATCAAAAGGAGAGCAGAGCAGAGGGAGAAACAGAAGTGTTGGGGGTGGTGATGTATGTGGGCCTGTCAGAGAGGTCGCACAAGATGCAGTGTGCTCATCCATAGGGGATACCCCCCCCCCCACACACACACACACACACACACCCTAATGACGTTATTCAGAGATAACACACTAAATCACACACACACACACACACATACATTGCAGAAGACACTATCATATCATCTTTCACTTCCTCCTACACATAACACAACTCCACGTTCCATCACACTCTGAAGAACAATCCTTTACTCTTCTGTTTTCTGATCGGGAATGACTGAGATGTGCTGTGAGAATGTTACCCATATTCTGGTTCTCTCCCTCTCCCTCTCCCTCTCCCTCTCCCTCTCTCTCTCTCTCTCTC
>NC_074680.1:11641944-11694444 GCF_029448725.1 Salvelinus fontinalis | reverse complement strand
TGATTGGACATGATTTGGAAAGGCACACACCTGCCTATATAAGGTCCCACAGTTGACAGTGCATGTCAGAGAAAAAACCAAGCCATGAGAGCGAAGGAATTGTCCTTTAGAGCATTGAAGTTCGCCAATAACACCGTGACCTCCGTCATTCTTAAATGGAAGAAGTTTCCTCTTCCTAGAGCTGGCAGCCCAACCAAAGGGAAAATCAGATGGTCACGCTGACAGAGCTCCAGAGTTCCTCTGTGGAGATGGGAGAACCTTCCAGAAGGACAAACATCTCTGCAGCACTTCACTAATCAAGCCTTTATGGTAGAGTGGCCAGACGGAAGCCACTCCTCATTAAAAGGCACATGACAGCCCACTTTGAGTTTGCCAAAAGGCACCTAAAGGACTCTCAGACCATGAGAAACAAAATGATCTGGTCTGATGAAACCAAGATTGAACTCTTTGGCCTGAATGCCAAGCGTCACGTCTGGAGGACACCAGGCACTGCTCATCACCTGGCCAATACCATCCCTACGGTGAAGCATTGTCGGTGGCAGCATCATGCTGTGGGGAGGTTTTTCAGCGGCAGGGTCTGGGAAACTATTCAGGATTGAAGAAAGATGAACGGAGCAAAGTACTGAGAGATCGTTGATAAAAACCTGCTCCAGAGCACTCAGGATCTCAGACTGAGGCGAAGGTTCACCTTCCAACAGGACAACAACCCGAAGCACACAGCCAAGACAACACAGAAGTGGCTTCAGGACAAGTCTCAGAATGTCCTTGAGTGGCCCAGCCAGAGACCGGACTTGAACTCGATCAAACATCTGTGGAGAGACCTGACAATAGCTGAGCAGCGACACTTCCCATCCAACCTGACAGAGCTTGACAGAATCTGCAGAGAAGAATGGGAGAAACTCCCTAAATACAGGTGTGCCAAGCTTGTAGCATCATAGCCAAGAAGACTCGAGGCTGTAATTGCTGCCAAAGGTGCTTCAACAAAGTACTGAGTAAAGGGTGTGAATACTTATGTAAATGTTATATTTCATTTGATTTATTTTTTCAGTTTGCAAACATTTCTAAAAACCTGTTTTTGCTTTGTAATTAGGGGGTGTTGTGTGTAAATTGATGGGAAAAAAAAATATTTAATACATTTTAGAATTAGGCTGTAACGTAATGTGGATAAAGTGAATGGGTCTGAATACTTTCAAATGCACTGTATATACAAACGTATGTGGACACCCTTTCAATTGAGTGGATTTGGCTATTGCTGACAGGTGTATGAAATCGAGCACACAGCCATGCAATCTCTGTAGAAAAAAAAGAATGGCTGGAACGAAATGGAAACAAACCCATGGAAACCATGTGTTTGATGTATTTGATAACATTTCACTGACACCGCTCCAGCCATTACCACAAGCCCGCCCTCCCCAATTAAGGTGCTACCAACCTCCCGTGCAGTAGAATGGCCTTACTGAAGAGCTCAGTGACTTTCAATGTGGCACTGTCATAGGATGACGCCTTTTCAATAAGTCAGTTCGTAACATTTCTGCCCCGCTAGGGCTGCCCCGGTCAACTGTAAGTGCTTTAATTGTGAAGTGGAAATGTCTAGGAGCAACAACGGCTCAGCCTCGAAAGAATGGGCCACACAAACTGACAGAACGGGACCGTGAAGTGCTGAAGCGCAAAAAAAACGTAAAAATCGTCTGTCCTCGGTTGTAACATTCAGTACCGAGTTCCAAACTGTCTCTGGAAGCAACGTCAGCACAAGAACTGTTCGTCGGGAGCTTCATGAAATAGGTTACCATGGCAGAGCAGCCATACACTAGCTTAAGATCACCATGCGCAATGACAAGCGTCGGCTGGAGTGGTGTAAAGCTCGCCGCCATTGGACTCTGGAGCAGTGGAAATGCGTTCTCTGGAGTGATGAATCACACTTCACCATCTGGCAGTCTGACGTACAAATCTGGGTTTGGCGGATATCAGGAAACGCTGCCTGCCCCAATGCATAGTGCCAACTGTAAAGTTTGGTGGAGGAAAATTAATAGTCTGGGGCTGTTTTTCATGGTTCGGGCTAGGCCACTTAGTTCCAGTGAATCGAACTCTTAACGCTACAGCACACAATGACATTCTAGACGATTCTTTGCTTCCAACTTTGTGGCGACAGTTTGAGGAAGGCCCTTTCCTGTTTCAGTATGATAATGCCCCTGTGCACAAAGAGCCCTGACCTCAACCCCATCGATTATTTTTGGGACTATCTGTCGTGAATCTGTTATTCAATGCGTTTGTATGGGCTAATAGCAGTAAGGCCAAATATATTTTTTCATCAACTAACTTTTGTATATATTTTTTAGATACTTCAAGGGGTCTTAAAATTCCAAATCAAATAGATAAATGATCCTTGGTATGACCTTCTTAAAACAATTCCATATAGCTTAGTAAAAAACCCTTCTCGGGCTTAGACAGGGCTTGGACTGTTATGGGTTTTAATGGGTCACATTTTTGATAGGACATCTAACCTATCAAAGTAAAGTAATTCATGTAGGGTAAATTGATTCATATTTTTCTTTTGTTATTATAAAATTGTACTATGACATCAGATGACATACTATGTGAGGAAAGCTCCTTGTTTGTGTCACTGATGGGTGATAATTTGTCATGGAATTGTGTATTTTTTTCTCCTGGTGTTGTTATGGTTAGTGTGTGCACCCTACAGTTGACACCTAAGTGTCATTCTGAGAATTCCACCAAATAGCTCCAATGTCCGCAGACTTTACTTGGCTACCCCATGGATGTTTTAAAGGATGGCCAATTTGACACTTTTTATGGGAATAGAATACACATTTCCTATATCCTTTAATGAAGTCACTTGCTTGTTAAATTACTCTATTGCCTCTACGACCATAACTGAATCTAATTCTGCAGTGGGCCTATTGGCCTATGACCCTCTGTGTAACCCTTGGAAAAGTTTCATTTGGGGTCAAAGAAGTTAAGGATCATGGCAACTAAATTAGACAGATTACATTATGGAAATTGGAAAACGTGCATGGACAATAGAAAACGTGCATGGACAATAGAAAACGTGCATGGACAATAGGTAATTCGATCATAATAGATTTACTTGAACCGATTACTCACAAATTATCATTGGCTACAGCATACAATTCTTATTTTAATAGAAAGAAATCGTAATATATTTTCGTGCTCTTTACTAAACAGCTTAGGCTTATGTAATATTACAAATCAGAGCATTTATTTTAGCGGGAAGCTATTGGACAAGGGTGGGTGGGTCGAGATGTACAGGAAACTCTTGTCCGGGTTTTGTTGTATAAACCTCTCTCACCACAATCTGAGAGCGCAGCTGCTGTTGCGCAGCGTAGCAGAGAGCGCGCTCTGGAGTGATGTCGAGCCTCGTGCTGCCTGCTGCGCATTGCCACTGACCGAGCGCCTTCTCTGGTTGCCTTGCTGCTGCTGGTAGCGGAATGTTGTCGCTCTCTTACAACGTTGGTTTCCATATGACAGTGCGACACTTCCCTTCCCTGGCCCGAGAGGACACCGTGTCATTACCATGAGTTGTTTGGATGTTATGTACCCAGCCTATGGACATTACGCACCGTACGCTCCAGCCGCCCCCGCGTTCATCAACAGCTTCCAGGTAAGGAGGCGCTGTCAAATGTTTTCGAATTAATTAATTAAACGTGCGAGAGAAACTTTGTTTTCCGATAATAAGTTTATTTGCATAAAAAAGTAACCTATTTGATTGTTTTACCTACACAAAATGTTGGATCTATGGGCAGATTATCAACGAGGTCTGTAAGAAACCAAATGTCTCCAAAAATGTTTCCAAAACCTGCACTTCTCTGTTTCTCAATTTTCCATGATCAATGCTATGGATTTCACATTTGTTTTGTCTAATGTTGGTAGTTTGTCAGACCCATAAGCAGTGGATGTATGTTGTCGGTATTTGTATGACAGGAGGCTTACCAATTGGCACATACTGATTTTGTTTGAATAGTTGTGGTGAAAACAGTGTCATGATCACAAGACTATTAGTCAATGCACACACGTACACACACACACGCACGCACGCACGCACGCACGCACGCACACACACACACACACACACACACACACACACACACACACACACACACACACACACACACACACACACACACACACACACACACACACACACACACACACACACACACGTCTTATGTCACAATAGACTTGGTCTTCCAGATCTCTCCCTTCTAACAACTGTCCGTTGCCCCCACCCTGCCCCCCTTCCTCCTCCCCCTTCAGGCACCCATCGGTCTGAGGAGCCCCTCTCCTCGCCGCAGAGACTTCATGATGGAGAGCGCGGAGATGACAAGGTGTCCGGAGGGGGTTTCGGCGGGCACCAGCACGGGCCCTGGCTCTTCCTCCTCCGCCTCTTCCTCATCCTCATATCCCCGTGCCACTCGACCAGAGGAGTGCCATAAGGAGAAACAGGAAGTGCCCGAGGCTGAGTACCTGACGTCTCGTTGTGTCCTCTTCACGTACTACCAAGGGGACATCAGCAGTGTGGTAGATGAACACTTCTCCAGGGCTCTCAGCTCCTACATGGAGGGAGAGGGCAAGAGGAGGGCATCAGACCTGGGCAAAGGTAGCGTAGGCATAGTTAGGAGTGTTTTCGGTGTTTGTGCGTGTGTGTGTGTGTGTGTGTGTGTGTGTGTGTGTGTGTGTGTGTGTGTGTGTGTGTGTGTGTGTGTGTGTGTGTGTGTGTGTGTGTGTGTGTTTGTGCATGAGGCGAGGCTGTCAGAGGACACACAGAAGTGTGTGTGTAGATATACAATGGCAAACCAAAAAGGCCAAAAAGGCAAAGAAATGGACAGAAGGGTGCTTGTTTAGTGGTGCCTGTTGTCCTCTGCCCTAATGGGGTCAGAGGTTAGGAAGGCTTGAGGGTCAAGGGTCAGGGATATTATTAGACAAGTGTGACATGCTTCATGCTCTCAGTTAAGTGTGTTTTTGGGCAGTTAAGTGTAGTTTGATGATTTTTCAGAAAAATATTAATGCAGATACAGGTAAGATCAACAAAGTTCAGGATTTGGGCCAAGAAATGACCCAATGGTAGGCAGTATGTCATAAATTAAACTGATATTGTAGAGAGAACCAGGTAAAGAGATTGTTTTACACAAAAGAGACTGACATTGCTCAGATGAATGGGCTATTAACAATCGGTGGACATTTGCTCTACAATCACCAACAGGTGCAGACAGCGCAGAAGATTTTTATATTCCTCTCGCGTCAACCAATGTCTTCACATTAATTGTATTCTACAGCTTTTTTACAAGTGGTTTCAACTTTCTCCCGATCAATGGTACCACTATTACATTTGCCAAAGTAATCATCCAAACTCGAGTTGTGCTCTGCCTGTCCTCCCGATTCCCATGTAGGACTTAGATCCTCCCTCTCCCTCTCTCGTTGGACGTCTTCCTGCCTGACAACAGATACTATGTTTATACGCGGCCGTAAGCGCTGAACCCCGCGGGCCAGCATATCGCCTTCAAATGGCTCCGGTCGGCCCCACAATGGCCGCCGCTGATTTATCACACAACTGGTTTGATTGGGGCTACTGCATGCACTGCCACACGACGGTGTCTGTTTTCAGAGTAAATTCTAAATATAAAAAGTAACGTCTAAAAGCCTAAAACTGTCCCAATGACATTCTGCTTCGGGCGAACGAAGTGGTGCAGGAAAAAAACAACAGGTGGGGGGTGTGGGAGGGGTGTGTTGGGGGGAGGGGGTTCGTGTACAGGTCCAAAAGAGGGGGTAAGTAAGGGGGCTGAGAGGAGGCAGGACACTGGGACAGGGTTCTCCTACTCTCTGTGTCAACGAGTGTCTGTATCTCTCTCTGCTTCAAGTTTTAATGTCCCGTGCACAAGCACAGTGAAATGCCTTTCTTGCAAACTCTAAACCCAACAATACAGTCATCAATATCAATGTAGTACTCCAAATATCAGAAGGCGGAACAAAAACGCACAAGAAATACAAATAAGAAATAAGAACGTGAGAAGTAAGTAAGCTACTGTATATACAGGGTCTGTTCCAATACCAATTTATAGGGATACTGGAGTGATATAGGTAGATATGTATAGGGGTAAGATGACTGGGCATCAGGATATAGAGTATATGATGATTGTATGTGAGTATGTGTAGAGTCAGTATAAATCTGTGTGCATGTTATGTGTGTGAGCAAATTAAATGAGTGTGTGTGTGTTGGAGTGTCAGTGTGTGTGAGTGTGCATAGAGTCAGTATAAAAATACAAGGTCAACTCAGTCCATGTCGCCATTTTGTTAGCAGTCTTGGTGTCAGACTCGGTCTCTCTCTTTCTCGCTCTCTCTCTTTCTCTCTCTCTCTCTCTCTTTCTCTCTAAGATTCTCTAGTATTTATTTCTGTGGCCTGCAGGAGACTACTGTTGGTAGGACTGTGCTGTATGTACATATGTGTAAAAACCATGTGACCTAATGTTGTTTTCATGACTTGCATGCATCTCTCACGGGCTATTCCATATGTGTCTGTAAACCATGCCATACAGTAACACAACTGTCCGTGACATATGCCTAAACCTGATCTCTCTCTCTCTCTCTCTCTCTCTCTCTCTCTCTCTCTCTCTCTCTCAGATACCCCTTCACCCAGCAGTCGCCGCAGCTTCCCCCCTTCCTTCTGGGACAGCAACTACTCCTCCCCCCAAAGTCGCTCCCACTGCGAACCCGGAATGCCCACTTATTCCATGGACCCCTACGCTTCCGGACTCCACCCGGGCATTCCGCACCCTCACGCGCATCCTCACGCTCACCCCCACTCGCACCTCCACCCATCAGAGGGGTGGGGCTACACCCCGAGCCAGGCCTACGGGCCCCCCAGGCCCCTCCACGAACTCTACACTCCTGGTGGCCTGGAGCCCCACCACCCCTACAGCCCCTTGCTTATGCCCACCGTGCGGCCCCACCACCTGGGCTCCCTCCCCGTTCACCACCCCTATGACGTCACCAAGCTGGACCCCACCGCGCCCTGGCCGGGCTTGCTGCCCTCCGGAGAGATGGCCCTCAACATGGACGCAGGTATGGAGTCGCTTCTCTACTTCAGCGAAGCCTACCGCAACCACAACAAGCACAACCACAACAAGCACAACCACAACAAGCACAACCACAACAAGCACAACCACAACAAGCACAACCACAACAAGCACAACCACAACAAGCACAACCACAACAAGCACAACCACAACAAGCACAACCACAACAAGCACAACCACAACAAGCACAACCACCTGCAACTTTTCAATAGCAGTCCTCTCTGCTGCAGCCACAGCCACCTGCGTGTCCATAGTCCCATAAATTTGCAATATCGGTTAACACCATGAACCTCAAACGCTCGACAGGCTTATGACCGCTGACATTAACATTGGAAAGCGGATTTTTGAGCCCCCAGAAAGTATTTTAATACAGATGAATGTGTACCCGCAACCCCAATGAAATGGACTTTTCAATATCATCTGTCAACATGGCTTAGTCATTTCAGTTGTCATTGTGCTATTGTTCCGTAAGCTGATCAATAATGTAACACTATTAAATGTCAGTTTCCCACCAGACGACCTGTCACCTGACTGTATAACGATGGCTGCCGAGCACACCAAACATTTATTTGGTGTGGCAGCCATCACAGGACTCTCCACCAGTATGCGTTATTGACCGGGGAAAAAACATACTTTTACCAGTTCTCTATCAGTGTGTTTTGCCCTCAGTGCTGGGACGGTTTGGTGCCAATAATAAACTGTTGTAATTTTGTCCACCTCATTCTCTAACCAGAGCCCAATTTGGCGATTAACATCCACCCAACATCCATCCACCTTAGTCTTCAGTCTCGGTACACTACACCTCTACATTAACCTGGTCTTACAAGCCACCTCAGCAGTTTGTTTCTTTCAGCTATATTTGCCACTTTTAGGTCACCTTTGTGAGCTGTCCTACTGTATGTTTCTTTGCTGCTGTTGTATGGCATAAACAGAAAATTAGTGTCAGGGAAAACACATCATCAATAGCCTTTAAAAAAAAATTGAAGCTGTTTGGATTAAAGAGCAGGAGCAGCCATGACAACCATTGTGCCTCGTTCTCATTGTTTTCCTCCATTGTATCCTCTTTCTTTTTTTCTACATCCCCAGGCCTCCAGCATCACAAGAAAGGGAAGGACCTGTACTGGTTTTAACAACCCTTCTCCTTTGCCATCGACCAGCCATTACCGGATCCAATTAGGACGTCTGGACCTGTACCATTGAAGCGCCCCACTCCTCGCTGTTCCCTCATCCCCCTTTATCCCTCACCCACCACCCCCCTCGTCCCCCCCCCCCCCATTTGCCCTCGCCTCCCCCCAGGCCCACAGTGCCAGCGCAGCCGAGAGGCTCCAGGCCGGCATGTGTGTACCATGGAGATAAAGACTCAGAGGCTGGGCTTATGTAGAGCAGAGCAGAGAGAGAAGATGTACAGCCTTGGAGACCACTGCTCTGTGTTCTGTGATGACTGGCCTATCCCTCTCCTCTCCTATCACTGCTCAGGGCTCATCTGTGTGGTGTAGCAGCATAGAGACCATTGGAGGCCACTAGCAATGTGCTAACAACAGTGTCCTGGTTTGGATAGAAAGACAGAGAGGGACAGGCTCATAAGAAACTTCCTTTGGACACAGGGGAAGTGCAAACAAAGACGGATGAGATCAAATGGTATTTATCACATGCTTCGTATACAGCAGGTGTAGACTAACATTGAAATGCTTATACCGGTCGCCCAATCTTTCACTACACCCCTCCCTACTGCAGGTTCTCTTCTCTGTGTTGACACTGCACTCTGGGCCGTTATCTGCATTTCAACAAATGGACATGCGATGATTGGACTGGCTGTGTATGGTTTTGGATTGTGACTGTAATCATAATGTTTTTTGTTTTTTTTCTATTTATTTGTGTTTTAATATGCATTTCTGAAATGAAATCTTCATTTGGCCAGTGCTCTGGAAATACTGTGGTTGTGGTTAATTAAAAGATGGTTGAGAAATTCTTGAAGAATGATTGCCAGAGGCTACTATAAAGGTGTTTGACAGTATTTGTTGATCTATGAACTAACCTTTTAGTTTGAGGAAAGGAAACACTACAATGTATGTCAATGATCAGCATATGTAATAATAAGCATTTCAAGCTGTTGATCAAGTATTGATCAGACACCACATTTACTTTTAATAATTTGAATGTGTTCCATTGATGTTCCTTTCATTATACATATGATTTTTAGCCGTTTTAAAATGTGGACCTTAGAAGTGTTATTCAGGGTGTGCATTCTCTTGCTTGTGTCAAGAAATAACATTATTGTCAATAAATATTTTTATGGTAAATTCAGACTTTCTTTCAATATCTCTACAGAATGATTGGAGTGATTATTAAAACGTATATGGACCAATCAGCATAACCCAGTGGCAAAACTGGTTGCAACGATATCATCATGAAGTCTTTTGTGACGTCAGGGTCGGGTTATAAACTGGTTCTAAAATTTAAAAAAATGGTTATCTGATCAAATGACACATCTTTCCTATGACGTGTTTATGTTGTCATGAAAAAAAAATCACCTTTACCTGGTTGTAATCTGGTCGTATGATGTCTTTTCAACCTGGGAATTATGTAATTGTCACATTACATGTCACATTTTGCCTGCTGGGAAAGCTAGTGAAAGCCTGAAGATATGTCACACTTGAAATGACCGTGATTGAGTTATCAATGTAAACAACATAGTTTTGTGGGGCGTAAATTTAAACAGAATTCAATTCCAAAATCTAAAATAATCCAAATAATCCAAACACCTCCAAAGACATTCTGTTTCACTTCCATTTGACACCTTGACACCCATGAAGTGGAAACGAGCTTTGAATTCCAATCACGTGTAATCAGAGATGACTCCAACCCTCCCAGTTATGCACAAGTGTTGCTGCACTATTGATCCGGATGATAATCAAATTGTGTAAGTATGCCAAGCATCGTACATGTTCATTTTGGACATTATGTTTGAGCCACTCGGGAGCAGCCAAGTATGTCACTGGCTGAGTCCCAAATTGCATCCTATTACCTATGCAGTGCACTACCTTTGTCCAGAGCCCTATGGGCCCCAGTCAAAAGTAGTGAATAGGGCGCCATTTGGGACACGAGCATGGCCCCGAGTCTTGGAAAAACACATGTAAAGTAATCAAGTTGGAATGACTTTTTGAGGAACTGTATCTTGTTGCTAAAAGCACCCTCTGCCAGACAACTTAAAGCCACACAATTACAAAAGGTATATTATAAGGTATACAGTTTTGTAAACGGTATAAGCATAGGGTATTTTATATCCCACTTAAGCCACAAAGATCCGATTCAAATACTTCAAATTAATTAGAGTTCTAAGATGTAATTCTACGATGCAAGCATAGAAATGTTTATATATCCAATCTGCCACTACAACTGTAATGACCTAAAGAACATGTAACAGCATATTGTTTAGCTACACCAGAGATGCACACTGAGATGTACACCTGCTCCTTCCATGACATAGACCGAATGGAGGTATTTATGGAGATAGTTTAGTGCCTAAAATAAGGGGATAAATACGTGTAAAAAAGACATACAAATAGTTTCTTGATCTATCTTATATCTCTCAGATATAGGACAGACACTTCAGAACAAACTTCCTTTAGATAATGTTTTAATTGTTCCATGTAGGTAATCTGTTATTCAATACGTTTCTATTGGTTAATACCAGTATTGCCAAATTCAATGTTTCATCCATTACGTTTTTTATATATATTTTGATACGTGTTCTTAAAATACTAAATCAAATAGTTAAATAATCTTTGGAATGACCATTTTAAAACAATTCCAAAATGTTTGCTTAGAACCTTTCTCCCTCCCCCGGCTTAGACAGGGCTTAGATTCTAGAGGGTTAAAGAAGGATTTTTAAGTCTAGAGACAATTGATACATGGATTGGGTGTGTGTGCCATTCAGAGGGAGAATGGGCCAGACAAAAAATTGAAATACCAGGCACACCGGTTTGTGTCAAGAACTGCAATGCTGCTGGGTTTTAACCATACCTACATGTACATACTACCTCAATAAGCCTGACTAGCCTGTGTCTGTATATAGCCTTGCTACTCTTATTTTCAAATGTCTTTTTACTGTTGTTTTATTTCTTTACTTTACACACACACACACACACACACACACACACACACACACACACACACACACACACACACACACACACACACACACACACACACACACACACACACACACACACACACGCACCTTTTTTTCGCACTATTGGTTAGAGCCTGTAAGTAAGCATTTCACTGTAAGGTCTACACCTGTTGTATTCGGCGCACGTGACAAATAAACTTTGATTTGATTTGATTTTTCACGCTAAACAGTTTCACATCATTGTCGGAAGCATTGGCGTGAACATGGGCCAGCATGCCCCGACGAATTGAGGGTGTTCCTAATGTTTAGTACACTCAGTGTATGTTCTCATTTTAATTGGTCATCGCATGGGAATTGTATTACATTAGCCTGGTAGTGAACTTCTCACTTCACTTCCATTATAGTTTTTCCAAATGTTACGTTCCCCAGTTTCTGTGTTGTATTTGAGTGTGTGTGTTTCAGGAGATGGCTTCCTGGAAGCCTCCCCAACCAGCTGATTGGTCAACTCAATGGCTAATTGATGATTGGAGAGCTGACCCCGCCCCCTCGTCAAGAAGCAGCTGACTCTAATCACTATTGCCACCTGAAGCTATAAAAGCCAGTGTTCTGTTCAGGAGAAAAAGAGAAATGATTAGAGAGAGAGAGATTGAATATTTTGGAGAAATCATTAGAGAGAGGGAGAGATGATAGGCAGGCTGAGATCCTTGCTGAGATCCTTGCTGGAGAATTAGATTGTGATATAGTGTTGGCTGTTTAACAGAAAGTGTGGTATGTAATGTGTTGTTGTTGGTAGCAGCTTTGATATGTTCTGTGTTTGTTGCTTTGTCAAAGCTTATTTAGTGGCCTGAGTTAGTTTACTCAGTTTTGTTGTAAAGTGTTTGTGAAATTGTTAATAATTATTCTGTTTCATTTGTTCCCAGGGGGGAAGGCACTTAGGGAGTGCTTAGGCAAAAGGCCCGCGGGCATACATATACCTGTAGTATATTCAATGTCTAGGCACACTAGGTAAGACCTGGGTGGACCACCCCCTGTATTTTGGTTAGGGCACCAGGTGGTGTTAGGTAAGTAGTGGGTAGGCAGGTTAGATAGGAGAGGGGGAAGCTTTGATATTTACTTTCTTTGCTTTGGTTCCGTCAGCCCCTTTTCCCCATATTACCGTTTAAGGAAATAAATCCTAGTAAACGGTAAATTCTGACTTGTCATCCTTACTCGCACCTACAGTCCATACCTCTTTCACTTCACGGGGAGTTGAGTTGTAGCAGGGTGTTGCGTTCCCTCTTTTCAGAGGTGTGCGTAACACCAAAAACAATTGTTTTGCATGTGTTGAGGCAGAGGTGTCAATGCAAACCACTACCTTGCAGTAAGTGTGGACAGTGCTGCCATCTGGTGGAGAGTTCCCATTACCACTCCAGATAAACAAAGTGCCATCCGCCAATGCGAGTAAACTATACTGAACAAAAATATAAACGCAACAATTTCAAAGATTTTACTGAGTTAGAGTTCACATAAAAAAATCAGTCAATTGAAATACATTCATTAGGCCCTAATCTATGGATTTCACATGGCTGGGAATACAGATATGCATCTGTTGGTCACAGATGCCTAAAAAAAACAAGTAGGGGAGTGGATCAGAAAACCAGTCAGTATCTGGTGTGACCAGTTTGCCTCATGCAGCGCAACGACCTCCTTCGCATAAAGTTGATCAGGCTGTTGATTGTGGCCTGTGGAATGTTGTACCACTCTTCAATGGCTGTGTGAAGTTTCTGGATATTAGCGGGAACTGGAACATGCTGTCATACACATCGATCCAGAGCAACCCAAACATGCTCAATGGGTGACATGTATGTTGAGCCTTCAGGCCATGGAAGAACTGGGACATTTTCAGCTTCCAGGAATTGTGTACAGATCCTTGCGACACGGGGCTGTGCATTATCATGCTGAAACATGAGTTGATGGCAGAGGATTTTTAAGCAGCAGCATTTTTTATATATATTTTTTTTAACCTTTATTTAATAACTTGGCAAGTCAGTTAAGAACAAATTCTTATTTTCAATGACAGCCTAGGAACAGTGGGTTAACTGCCTTGTTCAGGGGCAGAATAACAGCTTTTTACCTTGTCAGATCAGGGATTTGATCTTGCAACCTTTCGGTTACAAGTCCAACGCTCTAACCACTAGGATACCTGCCCCCCCATAAATATAGCTGATACTAGCCTCCTTCTGGCTTCAAAAAAACCTTATTCCTAAAATAATTTTGCATTTAGGTTGTATAAAATAAAACAAATAACAATGAAACAAAAAATGCCATATCAGGCTATAGTCATTCTACAGTGCCTTTGAATTCACTTATTAAGGAGATCATGCGGTAAGCATTGCATGCCTAGTTTGTTAATTTAGCCTAGCAGATACTGTTATATTCCCATGCCCAAATTACAGTCAGCACAAATCTATTTTGTAACAACAATATCATGGAATCAAAATTTTCCCAAATAAATTCTTTTTTTCAAGTGCATATAGGCCTACCTGATGATCAACGGCTGCTGTGTTAATAAATGAATAGCTGTTTTTTTTCTCATTCATTTATGATTAGATACTTCAGTTGTTACTGGTTCTGTTGCGCTCAATTTTTACAGTTGTTAGACAAATTTAGCACTGTTCCTAACTATCCTCTTTTTTACCAATAGCCTGTGTGCACCACTCGGGGATGCTCCTGAGTGGTGCAGCGGTCTAAGGCACAGCATCTCAATGCAAGAAGTGTCACTGCAGTCCCTGGTTTGAATCCAGGCTACATCACATTTGGCCATGATTGGGAGTCCCATAGGGCAGCACACAATTGACCCAGCGTTGTCCGGGATTGGCTGGGGTAGGCTGTCGTGTCGTTGTAAATAAGAATTTGTCCTTATTGACTTACCTAGTAAAATATTCTAATCAAAACGTCTCCTGTGCTGCAGCATGCACTCATTTGTTGTCATGCTCTGTTTTGAAAGGTTGATCATGTCTCATCAACACCATCATCCCGGAAACCCTAGACCCACTCCAATTCGCATACCGCCCGAACAGATCCACAGATGACACAATTTCAATTGCACTCCACACTGTCCTTTCCCACCTGGACAAAAGGAACACCTATATGAGAATTCTATTCATTGACTACAGCTCAAAGCTCATCACCAAGCTAAGGACCCTGGGACTGAACACCTCCCTCTGCAACTGGATCCTGGACTTCCTGACGTGTCGCCCCCCCCCAGGCGGTGAGAGTAGGCAACAACACATCTGCCACGCTGACCATCAACACAGATGCCCCTCGGAGGTGTGTGCTTAGTTTCCTCCTATAGTCCCTGTTCACCCACGACTGCGTGGGTTTGCACGACTCCAACGCCATCATCAAGCTTGCTGATGACACTACGGTGGTAGGACTGATCAACGACGACGATGAAGTAGCCTACAGGGAGGAGGTCAGTGACCTGGCAGTGACCTGGCAGGAGAACAACCTCAGCTGCACCATTGAGAGCTGCTTAACTGGCTGCATCACCTCTTGGTACGGCAACTGCAAGGCACCCGACCACATGGCGATGGGTCCGTGCTCCCTGCCATCCACGACTTCTATACCAGGCGGTGTCAGAGACACACTCATACACACATGCACTCACAAGTTGCTGCTACTGCTCAGTCTATTATCTTTCCTTTGTCTGGTCACTTTACCCCTGCCTATATGTACATAGCTACCTCAATTACCTCGTACCCCTGCAGACTTGTCACCTGACTCCAGCTGTAAATGCAGCATAGGTTGTAATCATTATGCACCCACACAACTCACATAGCAAAGGTGTTCAGTGGTTTAGCAGCAGACTGTGTTCGTGGGCCTGCCTGAATGCCTGTGCGTGCATGCGTGGGTGTGTGTAGTGGTGTAAGACATTTAATATATATATATATATTATATTTACTACTTCTATGTTTCTGACATCTTTCACTTTTACTTCACTACATTCCTATAGGAAATAATGTACTTTTTACTCCATACATTTTTCCTGACACCCAAAAGTACTTGTTACATTTTGAATGTTTAGCAGGACAGGAAAATGTCCAATTCACGCACTTATCAAGAGAACACGTGGTCATCCCTACTGCCTCTGATCTGGCGGACTCACTAAACACAAATGCCTTGTTTGTGAATTATGTTGGAGGGTGCCCCTGGCTATCCGTAAATGTTTAAAACAACCAAGAAAATGGTGCCGTCTGCTTTGCTTAACATAAGGAATTTGAAACGATTTATACTTTTACTTTGGATACTTAAGTATAATTCAGCAATTACATTTACTTTTGATACTTAAGTATATTTAAAAAGAAATACTTTAGACGTAAACTGAAGTGGTATTTTACTGGGTGACTTTCACTTTTACTTGAGTCATTTTCTATTAAGGTATCTTTACCTTTACTCAAGTTTGACAATTGGGTACTTTTTTCACCACTGTGTGTGTGTGTGTGGCAGCTTTACTGTAAGACTGTGGTGGTCTGTCTGTCTCACTATCTCATTCAGAAAGTCACTTTATGTGGCTTAGGTGACAGTACACCTCCCCCTCAAGCCCTGGGCTCATTTTGATAACTACAGTATACATTATTTGAAAAGAAATATCAGCAAAATACAGTAAAACACACATACATATACAGTGCATTCGGAAAGTATTCAGACCCCTTGACCTTTTCCACATTTTGTTACGTTACAGCCTTATCTTAAAATTGATTCAATTGTTGTTTTCCCTCATCAATCGACACACAATACCCTATAATTACAAAGCAAGAAGAGGTTTTACTCTTTTTTTTGTGCAAATATTATTTTTTTTAAACCCTGAAAAATCACATTTACATAAGTAGTCAGACCCTTTACTCAGTACTTTGTTGAAGCAACTTTGGCAGTAATTACAGCATTGCGTCTTCTTGGGTATGGCGGTACAAGCTTGGCACACCTGTATTTGGGGAGTTTCTCCCATTCTTCTCTACAGATCCTCTCAAGCTCTGTTAGGTTCGATGGGGAACGTCACTGCACAGCAATTTTCAGGTCTCTCCAGAGATGTTAGATCGGGTTCAAGTCCGGTCCCTGGCTGGGCCACTCAAGAACATTCAGAGACTTGTTCCGAAGCCATTCCTGCGTGGTCTTGGCTGTGTGCTTAAGGTCATTGTCCTTTTGGAAGGTCAACTGTCACTCCAGTCTGAGGTCCTGAGCGCTCTGGAGCAGGATTTCATCAAAGATCTCTCTGTACTTTGTTCCGTTCATCTTTCCCTCGCTCCTGACTTGTCTCCCAGTCCCTGCTGCTGAAAAATATTCCCACAGAATGTTGGTTTCACCATAGAGATGGTGCCAGGTTTCCTCCAGACATGGCGCTTGGCATTCAGGCCAAAGAGTTCAATCTTTGTTTCATCAGACCAGATAATGGTCTGAGTGTCTTTAGGTGCCTTTTGGCAAACTCCAAGCGGGCTGTCATGTGCCTTTTACTGAGGAGAGGCTTTCGTCTGGCCACTACCATAAAAGCCTGATTGTTTGAGTGCTGCAGAGATGGTTGTCTTTCTGGAAGATTCTCCCATCTCCACATCCAATATGTATGCAGTTTTCATCTTAATTGACCGTAGGTTTAAACCAAACACAGACAAAAACAACATGGTTTCAGGTTGTGGTTGATTGCAAACTCAATTTGCGTTAGTCAATCAATGAGACATTAGTGCTACTTTTTTTTACTCTGTCACAACATACTGTAAAGACCAATGTGCAATGAAAGTGCAGGCTATCCTTCGACAATAAAACATGTCTGACAAGATGTTTCCTAAAGCAATGACCTGTTTGCCATTGTAACGGCAGTCTAAGTCGTCCTCCTCCTCAGACGAGGAGAGGCGAGAAGGATCTGAGGACCAATGTGCAGCGTGGTAATTTGCCATGATTTAATTAACACAAAACAAGACACTATACAAAATGACAAAACAAACTAACCGTCACAGTCCTAGCTGGTGCAGACAAAACACAAAGACAGGAAACAACCACCCACAATCCCCAACACAAAACAAGCCACCTATATATGATTCTCAATCAGGGACAATGATTGACAGCTGTCTCTGATTGAGAACCATATTAGGCTGAACACAGAAACAGACGAACTAGACACACAACATAGAAATCCCACCCAGCTCACGTCCTGACCAACACTAAACAAGCAAAACACATAAGAACTCTGGTCAGGACGTTACAGTACCCCCCTCCTGAGGTGCGGACTCCGAACGCACCCCTAAAACTCAAGAGGAGGGCCTGGGTGGGCATCTGTCCGCGGTGGCGGCTCCGGCGCAGGACGAGGACACCACTCCACCACTGTCTTTGTCCCCCTCCTTAGCGTCCTTTGAGTGGCAACCCTCGCCCACGACCTCGGCCTAAGTATCCTCCCCAAGGCCCACACATGATTTAGGAGGTAGCTCAGGACAGAGAGGTAGCTCAGGACAGAGAGGTAGCTCAGGACAGAGAGGTAGCTCAGTACAGAGAGGTAGCTCAGGACAGAGAGGTAGCTCAAGACAGAGAGGCAGCTCCGGACTGAATGGCAGCTCCGGACTGAATGGCAGCACCGGAATGAATGGCAGCACCGGAATGAATGGCAGCTCCGGACTGAATGGCAGCTCCGGACTGAATGGCAGCTCCGGACTGAATGGCAGCTCCGGACTGAGTGGCAGCTCATGACTGTAGGGCAGCTCATGACTGTAGGGCCGCTCATGACTGTAGGGCCGCTCATGACTGTAGGGCCGCTCATGACTGTAGGGCAGCTCATGACTGGAAGGCAGCTCACGACTGGAAGGCAGCTCATGACTGGAGTGCAGCTCATGACTGGAAGGCAGCTCATGACTGTAGGGCAGCTCATGACTGAGTGGCAGCTCATGACTGGAAGGCAGCTCATGACTGGAAGGCAGCTCATGACTGTAGGGCAGCTCATGACTGTAGGGCGGCTCATGACTGTAGGGCGGCTCATGACTGTAGGGCGGCTCATGACTGGAAGGCGGCTCATGACTGGAAGGCGGCTCATGACTGGAGGGCGGCTCATGACTGGAGGGCGGCTCATGACTGGAGGGCGGCTCATGACTGGAGGGCGGCTCATGACTGGAGGGCGGCTCTGGCAGCTCCTGACTGGCTGGCGGCTCTGGCAGCTCCTGACTGACGGACGGCTCTAGCGGCTCCTGACTGGCGGACGGCTCTAATGGCTCGGGACAGACGGGCGGCTCAGATGGCGCTGTGCAGATGGATGGCTCAGATGGCGCTGGGCAGATGGATGGCTCAGATGGCGCTGGGCAGACGGATGGCTCAGATGGCGCTGGGCAGACGGATGGCTCAGATGGCGCTGGGCAGACGGATGGCTCAGATGGTGCTGGGCAGGCAGGCGGCTCAGACGGCGCTGGGCAGACGAGCAGTGCAGGCAGCTCAGACGGCGCTGGGCAGACGAGCAGTGCAGGCGGCGTTGGGCAGGCAGGCAGTACAGACGGTGCTGGGCAGACGAGCAGTGCAGGCGGCGTTGGGCAGGCAGGCAGCTCAGACAGCGCTGGGCAGACGAGCAGTGCAGGCGGCGTTGGGCAGGCAGGGAAGTACAGACGGTGCTGGGCAGACGAGCAGTGCAGGCGGCGTTGGGCAGACGGCCGACTCTGACCTGCTGAGGCGCACAGTAGGCCTGGTGCGTGGTGCCGGAACTGGTGGTACCGGACTGGAGACACGCACCTCAAGGCTAGTGCGGGGAACAGGAACAGGGCACACTGGACTCTCGAGGCGCACTATAGGCCTGGTGCGTGGTACCGGAACTGGAGGTACTGGGCTGAGGGCACGCACCTCAGGGCGAGTGCGGGGAGAAGGAACAGTGCGTACAGGGCTCTGGAGACGCACAGGAGGCTTGGTGCGTGGTGCCGGAACTGGAGGTACTGGGCTGGAGACACGCACCATAGGGAGAGTGCGTGGAGGAGGAACAGGCCTCTGGAGACGCACTGGAAGCCTGGTGCGTGGTGTAGGCATTGGTGGTACTGGGCTGGGGCCATGCACCATAAGGCGAGTGCGGGGTGCTGGAACTGGAGGAAATGGGCTGGGGCGGGAAGGTGGCGCCGGATATACCAGACCGTGCAGGCGTACTGGCTCCCTTGAGCACCGAGCCTGCCCAACCTTACCTGGTTGAATGCTCCCCGTAGCCCGTCCAGTGCGGGGAGGTGGAATAACCCGCACTGGGCTGTGTTGGCGAACCGGGGACACCATGCGTAAGGTTGGTGCCATGTACACCGGCCCGAGGAGACGTACTGGCGGGCAGATATGTAGAGCCGGCTTCATGGCACTTGGCTCAATGCTCAATCTAGCCCGGCCAGTGCGGGGAGGTGGAATAACCCGCACCGGGCTATGCACACGTACAGGAGACACCGTGCGCTCTTCCGCATAACACGGTGTTTGCCCGTACTCCCGCTCTCCACGGTAAGCATGGGAAGTGGGAGCAGGTTTCCTACCTGCCTTAACCACACTACCCTTTAGCCCCCCCCCCCCCCCCCCCCCCCCCCAAGACATTTTTGGGGTTTCTTCACGGGCTTCCAGCCACGCTTCCGTGCTGCCTCCTCATACCACCGCTCCTGGGCTTTAGCTGCCTCCATCTCTTCCCGAGAGCGGCGATATTCTCCAATGTGAGTCCAGTGTCCTTTACCCTCCAGAATTTCCTCCCATGTCCAGGATTCCTGTGTAGTGGGCCGCTGCTGCTCGTACTCACGCTGCTTGGTCTGAGTTTGGTGGGTGGTTCTGTAACGGCAGTCTAAGTCGTCCTCCTCCTCAGACGAGGAGAGGCGAGAAGGATCTGAGGACCAATGTGCAGCGTGGTAATTTTCCATGATTTAATTAACACAAAACAAGACACTATACAAAATGACAAAACAAACTAACCGTCACAGTCCTAGCTGGTGCAGACAAAACACAAAGACAGGAAACAACCACCCACAATCCCTAACACAAAACAAGCCACCTATATATGATTCTCAATCAGGGACAACGATTGACAGCTGTCTCTGATTGAGAACCATATTAGGCTGAACACAGAAACAGACGAACTAGACACACAACATAGAATTCCCACCCAGCTCACGTCCTGACCAACACTAAACAAGCAAAACACATAAGAACTCTGGTCAGGACGTTACAGCCATGCAAATGTTCTAGCATGATTTCCCCACACCTGGTTATATCAGTAAATTGACTGGTAAGCATGCTCTGGTCTGTGCAAAGTTTTAGACTGATCCAATGAACCATTGCATTTCTGTATCAACATTTTGTATCAAGACTGCCCAAATGTGCCTAATTTGTTTATTAATAACTTTTCATGTTCAAAATTGTGCACTCTCTTCAAACAATAGCAATGGTATTCTTTCACTGTAATAGCTACTGAAAATTGGACAGTGCATTTAGATTAACAAGAATTTAAGCTTTCTACCAATGTCAGATATGTGTATGTCCTGGGAAATGTTCTTGTTACTTACATCCTCATGCTAATCGCATTAGCCTATGTTAGCTCAACAGTCCCGTGGAAGGGAACACCGGTCCCAAAGTTAAGCAGAGGACAGAGTGACAGGCGTCCATCACCAGCCAGTGGCTTCAAGACATCCTACACACAGACACACAGACACACACACACAGGTGAGCAGCCACACAGACACACACACACACTTCCTGTGGCTGAGATGGGATGAAAAAATGGATTGAAAGATAGACATCGAGATAGAGGCAGAGCGAGAGAGAGAGAGAGAGAAAGACAGAGAGAGGAAGAAAGAGAGAGAGAAACAGAGAAAAGAAAGACTGTATACAGTATGAGAGTGAGATAAAGAGAAACATCTGGTGCATAGCCTCCTGTATGATATCTGTCTCCTAATTCTCAGTAAATCTCTGCTGTCTTTCTCCTCAGAATGAAGTTGTTGGTAGTTGTCACTGCTGCTCTGGCAGTGGCGAGCGCCGCTAGCCTTTCATTGGAGGACCTGGAGTTCCATGCCTGGAAACTGAAGTTTGGTAAGAGATGCATCTCTAGCCTATTTCATTTCACCCTCTTATCATTGACAATAATGGAGTGTGTGACTCTCTCCTCTTTTCTTCATGTTTATTATCTGTCAATCTGAACCTCTTCTTTCTCATTGTCCTGTTAAAGATGATGTAGAGCAGGGGTCGCCAACCTTTACTTTCATAAGAGCTACTTCATACAAATAAAACATTTATGGAGCTACTCTGTCACGCCCTGGCCTTAGTTATCTTTGTTTTCTTTATTATTTTAGTTAGGTCAGGGTGTGACATGGGGGATGTTTGTGTGTTTTTGTCTCGTCTAGGGTGTTTGTAGTGTCTAGGGGGTGTTTGTAGAGTTCATGGGGTTGTGTTCATTGTAGGTGTTTATGTAAGTCTATGGTTGCCTAGATTGGTTCTCAATTAGAGACAGCTGTCTACTGTTGTCTCTGATTGGGAGCCATATTTAGGCAGCCATAGTCATTAGGTAGGGTGATTGTCTATGTGTAAGTTGCCAGTGTCTGCACTTATTGTTTGTATAGCTTCACGTTTGTTGTTTTGTTTAGTTTGTATAGTGTCTTTAGTTTTGTGTTCGTCTTCAATAAAAGAAGATGTATCATTATCACGCTGCGCCTTGGTCCTCCTCTCTTTCACCATACGACGATCGTGACATACTCACAGCCTGCATATCTTGTTATTGTAGGCGTATATTTAATAGAGGCACCCAGCGCTTAATTTGTATTATTATTATTATTATTATTATTATTATTATAGAAAGAGCAGAAATAAGAGCTCTCATCAGTTTAATGAAATTAGTTTTGTTGTTTATTAAACATGCCAATATTGATGTTCCCGAAAAGATTTCAGTTGGTTTTCCATTTTGTGGCTTAAGTGGGCTACTGTCTGTCTATTCTTCAAAGTGCAGATGCATCCTCGCCTGCTCTCTATAGGCCAGCATTCAGGTAAACGTGTCCCAAATGTCGCAAAGCCTATCTAGCGTATCTAGACCTAAGCATAACAGTAACCTACAATTATATACAGGGAGAAATAAAAAAATGGGCATATTAGATCATTTAAAGTAAATGATGCAGTGCAACACTGGAGATAGAGAGAGAGTCGCAGGCTTATATCTATCAGAGCAGAGGTAGGGAGATGGCTAGAAGCACAGTTCTCTCTTTCTGTCACCACAGCAAAGGCCACTTGTTGGTTTCAAAACATAGCCTACAAAGTTGCACAAACATAAGAACAGTCACGGCCCACACAAATCAATTCTGAAAATATCGGCAAGAGAATTAACAAGGAGTCAATCAGTATACTTGTAACAACTTAAAACCTCTTCGGGCTAGGGGGCAGTATTTTCACGTCCAGATGAAAAGCGTGCCCAAAGTAAACTGCCTGCTACTCAGGCCCAGAAGCTAGGATATGCCTATAATTGGTAGATGTAGATGGAAAACACTCTACAGTTTCTAAAACTGTTTGAATAATGTCTGTGAGTATAACAGAACTGATATGGCAGGTGAAAACTTGATAAAAATCCATCCAGGAAAAAAAATTGAGGTCACTCTCTTTTCAATGGGGTTTCTATGTGGATCTGGATTTCTGTGGCACTTGCTTTCAGTTCCTATTGCTTCCACTGGATGTCAACAGTCTTTAGGAATTTGTTGAGGTTTTTCCTTTGAGAAATGAGTAAATAGGGCTGTTCAGAATGAGGGTCGAGTCTAGTGTACTGTTTGTTAGGGGGAGCGCGACCTGAAAGCTCGCTCCACTTTGTTTTTATCCGCTATTGAACACAGTTTATCCCGTTTTAAATTTTATCGATTATTTACGTTAAAAAATACCTAAAGTTGTATTAGGAAAACTGTTTGAAATGTTTGGAACAGGTTTACAAATCAAATGCTTGTGCTTCTAGTTCCGACAATAGAGTAATAACCAACGAATAATCTAACCTAACAATTTCACAACAACTACCTTATACACACAAGTGTAAAGGAATGAAGAATATGTACATAAAAATATATGAATGAATGATGGTACAGAACGGCATAGGCAAGATGCAGCAGATGGTATCGAGTACAGTATATACATATGAGATGGGTAATGTAGGGTATGTAAACATTATATGAAGTGGCATTGTTTAAAGTGGCTAGTGATACATTTTTCATACATTTTTACATTATTAAAGTGGCTGGAGTTGAGTCAGTATGTTGGCAGCTGCCACTCAATGTTAGTGGTGGCTGTTCAACAGTCTGATGGCCTTGAGATAGAAGCTGTTTTTCAGACTCTCGGTCCCTGCTTTGATGCACCTGTACCTGGTTGTTGTCCTTGATCTTTATGGCCTTCCTGTGACATCGGGTGGTGTAGGTGTCCTGGAGGGCGGGTAGTTTGCCCCTGGTGATGCGTTGTGCAGACCTCACTACCCTCTGGAGAGCCTTACGGTTGTGGGCGGAGCAGTTGCCGTACCAGGCGGTGATACAGCCCGACAGGATGCTCTCGATTGTGCATCTGTAAAAGTTTGTGAGTGCTTTTGGTGACAAGCCGAATTTCTTCAGCCTCCTGAGGTTGAAGAGGCGCTGCTGCGCCTTCACCATGCTGTCTGTGTGTGTGGACCATTTCAGTTTGTCTGTGATGTGTACGCCGAGGAACTGAGCAGCTGAGCTGTAGTCGATGAACAGCATTCTCACTACCCTCTCCACTACTGTCCCATCGATGTGGATAGGGGGGTGCTCCCTCTGCTGTTTACTGAAGTCCACGATCATCTCCTTTGTTTTGTTAACGTTGAGTGTGAGGTTATTTTCCTGACACCACACTCCGAGGGCCCTCACCTCCTCCCTGTAGACCGTCTCGTCGTTGTTGGTAATCAAGCCTACCACTGTAGTGTCGTCTGCAAACTTGATGATTGAGTTGGAGGCGTGCATGGCCACGCAGTCGTGGGTGAACAGGGAGTACAGGAGAGGGCTCAGAACGCACCCTTGTGGGGCCCCAGTGTTGAGGATCAGCGGGGTGGAAATGTTGTTACCTACCCTCACCACCCGGGGGCAACCCGTCAGGAAGTCCAGTACCCAATTGCACAGGGCGGGGTCAAGACCCAGGGTCTCGAGCTTGATGACGAGTTTGGAGGGTACTATGGTGTTAAATGCTGAGCTGTAGTCGATGAACAGCATTCTCACATAGGTATTCCTCTAGTCCAGATGGATTAGGGCAGTGTGCAGAGTGGTTGCGATTGCGTCGTCTGTGGACCTATTGGGGCAGTAAGCAAATTTAAGTGGGTCTAGGGTGTCAGATAGGGTGGAGGTGATATGGTTCTTGACTAGTCTCTCAAAGCACTTCATGATGACGGAAGTGAGTGCTACAGGGGGTGGTAGTCGTTTAGCTCAGTTACCTTAGCTTTCTTGGGAACAGGAACAATGGTGGCCCTCCTTGAAGCATGTGGGAACAGCAGACTGGAATAAGGCTTGATTGAATATGTCTGTAAACACACCAGCCAGCTGGTCTGCGCATGCTCTGAGGACGCGGCTGGGGATGCAGTCTGGGCCTGCAGCCTTGCGAGGGTTAACACGCTTAAATGTTTTACTCACGTCGATCTGGGAGCAAGACATCCTGGTCCGCGACGGGGCTGGTTTTCTTTTTGTAATCCGTGATTGACTGTAGACCCTGCCACATACCTCTTGTGTCTGAGCCATTGAATTGCGACTCTACTTTGTCTCTATACTGACGCTTAGCTTGTTTGATTGCCTTGCGGAGGGAATAGCTACACTGTTTGTATTCGGTCATGTTTCCGGTCACCTTGCCTTGATTAAAAGCAGTGGTTTGCGCTTTCAGTTTCGCACGAATGCTGCCATCAATCCACGGTTTCTGGTTTGGGAATGTTTTAATTGTTGCTATGGGTACGACATCCCCGATGCACTTGCTAATAAACTTGCTCACTGAATCAGTGTATTCGTCAATGTTGTTGTTTGACACAATGCGGAACATATCCCAGTCCACGTGATCGAAGCAATCTTGAAGCATGGAATCAGATTGGTCGGACCAGCGTTGAACAGATCTGAGCGTGGGAGCTTCCTGTTTTAGTTTCTGTCTATAGGCTGGGAGCAACAAAATGGAGTCGTGATCAGCTTTTTGGAAAGGAGGGCGGGGGAGGGCCTTATATGCGTCGCGGAAGTTAGAATAACAATGATCCAGGGTTTTACCTGCCCTGGTTGCACAATCGATATGCTGATAGAATTTAGGGAGTCTTGTTTTCAGATTAGCCTTGTTAAAATCCCCAGCTACAATGAATGCAGCCTCAGGATATGTGGGTTCCAGTTTACATAGAGTCAAATGAAGTTCGTTCAGGGCCATCGATGTGTCTGCTTGGGGGGGAATATATGCGGCTGTGATTATAATCGAAGAGAATTCTCTTGGTAGAGAATGCGGTCGACATTTGATTGTGAGGAATTCTAAGTCAGGTGAACAGAAGGACTTGAGTTCCTGTATGTTGTTATGATCACACCACGTCTCGTTGATCATAAGGTATACCCCCCCGCCCTTCTTCTTACCAGAAAGATGCTTGTTTCTGTTGGCGCTATGCGTGAAGAAACCAGCTGGCTGTACCGACTCCGATAGCGTGTCTCGAGTGAGCCATGTTTCCGTGAAGCAAAGAATGTTACAGTCTCTTATGTCTCTCTGGAATTCTACCCTTGCTCGGATTTCATCTACCTTGATGTCAAGAGACTGGACTGGCGAGTAGTATGCTCGGGAGTGGTGCGCGATGTGCCCGTCTCCGGAGCCTGGCCAGAAGACCACTTCGTCTGCCCCTTTTACGGCATCGTTGTTTTGGATCGCCGGCTGGGATCCGATCCAGGTAACTTATTAGATATTTTGTAGTCATGTTGCGCGAGTTGGAACCGGTGTTTTTCTGGATCAAACGCGCCAAATATATGGATATTTTGGAGATATAACGACGGAATTTATCGAACAAAAGGACCATTTGTGATGTTTATGGGACGTATTGGAGTGCCAACAAAAGAAGATCTTCAAAGGTAAGGCATGAATTATATCGTTATTTCTGCATTTCGTGTCGCGCCTGGCGGGTTGAAATATGAATGTCATGTGTTTGTTTGGTGGGGTGCTATCCTCAGATAATCGCATGGTTTGCTTTCGCCGTAAAGCCTTTTTGAAATCTGACACGTTGGCTGGATTAACAACAAGTGTAGCTTTAATTTGGTGTATTGCATGTGTGATTTCATGAAAGTTTAATATTTATAGTAATTTAATTTGAATATGTCGCTCTGCCATTTCACCGGATGTTGTCGAGGGGTTCCGCTAGCGCAACGTCTAGCCGTAACAGGTTTTTAACAACGTAAAGCAAAAGAAAATCTACAAAAACAGGTTTTTGCTTTGTAAATGTAATATATTACAGTTTTTTAAATATATTTTTTAAACATTTCTAAAAACCTGTTTTTGCTTTGTCATTGTGGGCTATTGTGTGTAGATGGATGAGGGGAAAAAACGATTTTATACATTTTAGAATAAGGCTGGAAAAAGTCAAAGCGTCTGAATACTTTCCGAATGCACTGGACCACACTGTATATACACTGCTCAAAAAAATAAAGGGAACACTTAAACAACACAATGTAACTCCAAGTCAATCACACTTCTGTGAAATCAAACTGTCCACTTAGGAAGCAACACTGATTGACAATAAATTTCACATGCTGTTGTGCAAATGGAATAGACAAAAGGTGGAAATTATAGGCAATTAGTAAGACACCCCCAAAAAGGGAATGGTTCTGCAGGTGGTGACCACAGACCACTTCTCAGTTCCTATGCTTCCTGGCTGATGTTTTGGTCACTTTTGAATGCTGGCGGTGCTTTCACTCTAGTGGTAGCATGAGACGGAGTCTACAACCCACACAAGTGGCTCAGGTAGTGCAGTTCATCCAGGATGGCACATCAATGCGAGCTGTGGCAAAAAGGTTTGTTGTTTCTGTCAGTGTAGTGTCCAGAGCATGGAGGCGCTACCAGGAGACAGGCCAATACATCAGGAGACGTGGAGGAGGCCGTAGGAGGGCAACAACCCAGCAGCAGGACCGCTACCTCCGCCTTTGTGCAAGGAGGTGCACTGCCAGAGCCCTGCAAAATGACCTCCAGCAGGCCACAAATGTGCATGTGTCAGCATATGGTCTCACAAGGGGTCTGAGGATCTCATCTCGGTACCTAATGGCAGTCAGGCTACCTCTGGCGAGCAATGGAGGGCTGTGCGGCCCCACAAAGAAATGCCACCCCACACCATGACTGACCCACCGCCAAACCGGTCATGCTGGAGGATGTTGCAGGCAGCAGAACGTTCTCCACGTCGTCTCCAGACTCTGTCACGTCTGTCACATGTGCTCATGTGTTCAGTGTGAACCTGCTTTCATCTGTGAAGAGCACAGGGTGCCAGTGGCGAATTTGCCAATCTTGGTGTTCTCTGGCAAATGCCAAACGTCCTGCACGGTGTTGGGCTGTAAGCACAACCCCCACCTGTGGACGTCAGGCCCTCATACCACCCTCATGGAGTCTGTTTCTGACCGTTTGAGCAGACACATGCACATTTGTGACCTGCTGGAGGTCATTTTGCAGGGCTCTGGCAGTGCACCTCCTTGGACAAAGGCGGAGGTAGCGGTCCTGCTGCTGTGTTGTTGCCCTCCTACGGCCTCCTCCACGTCTCCTGATGTACTGGCCTGTCTCCTGGTAGCGCCTCCATGCTCTGGACACTACACTGACAGAAACAACAAACCTTTTTGCCACAGCTCGCATTGATGTGCCATCCTGGATGAACTGCACTACCTGAGCCACTTGTGTGGGTTGTAGACTCCGTCTCATGCTACCACTAGAGTGAAAGCACCGCCAGCATTCAAAAGTGACCAAAACATCAGCCAGGAAGCATAGGAACTGAGAAGTGGTGTGTGGTCACCACCTGCAGAACCATTCCCTTTTTGGGGGTGTCTTACTAATTGCCTATAATTTCCACCTTTTGTCTATTCCATTTGCACAACAGCATGTGAAATTTATTGTCAATCAGTGTTGCTTCCTAAGTGGACAGTTTGATTTCACAGAAGTGTGATTGACTTGGAGTTACATTGTGTTGTTTAAGTGTTCCCTTTATTTTTTTGAGCAGTGTATAAATACTACATTAAATACAGACTACATTAAAAATAAATGAGAATTTACAAAATTATCCAACGGATAATAGTCATTTTCTGGGGGGGAAAGTATAGGTCCGAAAACACAAGTTTGCTCCTCCTTTTTTGATTTAGGCCATGGCTCAGGCAGCCAAGTGGACACAAGGCTCTTTGGCTCATCTCAGTCACAAATAGGAATAACTTTGCATCTGTTTCTGATTAATAAGCAATGCCATGCTGGTGAGTGGTAACATTCAAATAAACCCATTCCTGAAACGAAACGTAGGCTGTCATATCACAGGAAAATATACCACATTCACACGGATTTGCACGAAGTGGGCAGTTTGGATTTGTCACTTCAAGTCCCAAAACATCATACTTTGACTAAAACAAGAACTTATTGACGTTGTGTAATATCATGGGTAAGCTCTGGCCATCGTCTCTCAGCTCGAAAAAGTAGATATCTACTGGTGTGGGCGTTTAAGTGTACTTTTTCTCCCCCCCACCTCCTTCCTTCCATCCCTCCCTCCATCAGACTGGCTCTTTGGAAGGCCAGCACTACAGGAAGACCAATAAGCGGGTGTCCCTCAGTGAGCAGCAGCTGGTTGACTGCTCCGGCGAGTTCGGCAACATGTGCTGCATGGGCGGTCTCATGGACCAGGCCTTCGAGTACATCAAGTCCTTGGCCCCTGGAGGCCTGGACACTGAAGACTCCTATGCCTACCATGCTGAGTTGAGCATTGAACAGTGGGCAGGGTTGTATTCATTAAGACCAGACGTTTAAAAACATTTCAGTTCATTTTCTTCCATTTGGTACCTAATGAATACACCCCAGATCTTGATAGAAGTTGTCTTTAGGTACAGATTTGCATCAGATGGCTCTCCCTAAAGCCCAATGGTTAAGCATTAGAAATGAGAAATGCCAAACTGACCTTAGATCAGTGTATAGATAGGATCCAATTCATCCTTCTTTCACGCCAGCCCACATCAACCCCACACAGAGCAGTAGTAGTCTACAGGATTAGGCTCAATTCATAATTTAAATGAGAATGCCTCATAAATTCCGATTCAATTCTTGAATTTGAATTTAATTTGAATTGAAGTAGTAAACAGGATACAACATTGCAATTCGAATTTGAATGAAAGGAAATAGAATTGAAAAGTGAAATTCAATTCTAATTATTCTATTCTGTAATAGGTGTAGTCTATACAATCCTACATCTTGTACATAAATACATCAAACATGTTGTTACATACATGCATATAAAATATTGTTGAAACAATTGATTATCAGGACAAACTTTTAAAATGTGAATAATCAAGGAAAACAACACTTGTATGTGAATATTCTAAGTTGTTATATTTCATTAATCACTTAATGTTCTTAAAATATGGGGTAAAAACTACATTTCCCAGAATGCATTAGTTGAACCCTCAAGTTGACCCTGAGGCCTTCAAAAAGAAGTCAAACAAATGAAAATGGTTGGTGTAAATATATTTGGCTATAATAAGCACTAAGGTTAAAAGAGTATGAACATTGTTTATGAACATAATTTATTTTAATTGCACAGAATTCAATTCTACTTCCTGTCACTCAAATTCTAATTCTAGGTATTGTGGGGTGTGGCCATTTCGATTCTAATTTCAATTCATTAATTGAATTGGAGTCAGTTCCAACATTCTGAATTGACCACCTCCTAACTCAAGGAAGAAGCACAACAGTGACATCTAGTGCAAATGCTTAGTGGTGCAGTATAATCAGACAAGGAGCAGACAGTTGAGAGCATTATTTTACAATGACACATTTAGGTGTGAATATAATATATGTGCTTACTTATACTAGTTCATGCTATTTTTGGCCAATTTTAAGAATACTTATTATTTTAGCATACAGTCAAAATAATGCTTTTCTACTGAACTTTTGGCGTAAACAATTAGCAACTACATTTCTACAGTGTATATTTAACAATCTCTTTCTATGACAGGACAAGAAGTGCCACTACAAGCCAGACAGTCTGGGTGCCACCTGCACCGGGTACGTTGACATGACCAG
Source organism: Salvelinus fontinalis (assembly GCF_029448725.1). Classification (NCBI taxonomy): domain Eukaryota; kingdom Metazoa; phylum Chordata; class Actinopteri; order Salmoniformes; family Salmonidae; genus Salvelinus; species Salvelinus fontinalis. The sequence continues at coordinate 11,663,991 of NC_074680.1, read as the reverse complement.
CGGTGACGAGAGCGCCCTGCAGCAGGCCGTGGCCACCGTCGGACCTGTGTCTGTAGCCATTGATGCTGCACACTCCTCCTTCCAGCTCTACAAATCAGGTGAGGTCTTTTTTAGACATGCCTCTTTCCAGATGAATACGGTTAGGCCTTTTAAGACCCGGCTCTCTCTAGATCAATCAGGACCTACACTTGTCATCTTGGTCAAACTTTAAACAAACTATAACTTATAAAGCGTAATAAATCCTTCATAAACCCTTTATAAACCCTTTATAACCTTAACCCTTTAGCTAATAACAGGTCGTGACATCTGGTTCTTTAACAAATGTGGCATAGGTTTTATACTACCCTTTAATTAGTATGACATTTTCTCATGAATTATTTTTTAAGGATTTATGTAGGTAGGCCTTTGTAAAGGGCTTATGAACGCTTCATTGAGACTCCATAAGTTATGGTTCATAATGTACAGTAACACTCCTTGTGTGTTTTGTAGATTGAAAGCAATGTATTGACTTGGGCGTCAACAGTCCTGATACATATCCTTTGCAAAATATTCAATATGTGACACATATAAACTGATACCAGGCTGATTGTGTGTACAGTATATTGAGAATAACCGAACGGTTGTTCATTCCCAGGTGTCTACGATGAGCCAGACTGCAGCAGCGATCAGCTGGATCATGGTGTGCTGGCTGTGGGCTATGGCACTAGTGATGATGGCCAGGACTACTGGCTGGTGAAGAACAGGTAAACGACATACTGTGCGCTGTATGAAATCAAGCTAGGCCTATCTGATTGGTCAAGAGCAACCATAAGCCAATGGTGTTGCAGTTGCATCTCCTAATCTCAGTACTGTCAGAGATGGGCTCTCTTATTAGTTAGAATGGGATCGAATGTGCCAAGAACAAACTATGATGCTTAAAACAGGTGGTTTAAGCGGTCCAACACACTAATATCAATGTTGCTATGCCATTGCTAAATGCTAAGTGTTTGCTTGATGTGTGTGTTCTAGCTGGGGCCTTGACTGGGGAGATAAGGGCTACATAACGATGTCCAGGAATAGGCACAACCAGTGTGGCATCGCCACGGCTTCCAGCTACCCCCAGGTCTAAGGGTGAGTCTTGCGGGCATCGGTGTCTATTACAACGACTGTATATCTATACTCGCTTACTATCTCATTAGTTACCATAGCATTAGATCACAACTATATCTATAGTTTAATAACCAAGGGCTCTATTCATTCCGTTTCGTGGAAGTTCAGCTTGACTGAAATTTGAAGGCAATTTTCCTGTGTCAGCAGAGACTTCATTCACTGCTTTACTTACCTTTACATTTCTATCGCGCAATCGGTAACGCTTCGGCGATACAGATTAAATAGACCCTACTAGCAGTGTCTATCCCAATTATTCAAATGAATAACATGACACAGCTTTACTGTGTATTCTCCCTCCCAGACAGAAGGGCCTTTGTGTACTGAGTAAACATTCATACTGGATTGAAGCAGACCCAGAAGTTAACAAAACGTATATACTTTGCAAGGCCAAAAGTGAATTCCGTTTGAAAATTCATTACACATTTTCCCACACAAACATATCAAATCAACGTAATCGTTGTAATGCACAGTGATTCATGCACACTACAGATGTAGTATCATAATTTAAGACAGTTTTCCACAGCATGAAAATAATCCTGCAGCAACAGGATATGTTAATTGTTATTTGGATGGTCATTTTCGTAGGGGTTGATACAAAACAAAAATCTAGTCTGAAATTTTAAAGTGGAAATTACAAACTTCAGAAGCTTTTAAAAACCTCAAATACACTACAAGTTCCCCTGCAACAGGGTGATCAAATGAAAGGGGAATTTCACCATAGGGAATGTGGGCATGTTTTCATCATTGCCCAGAAGCAAGGTGGGTCTGAGCTTCACGTGCTGAATATACACCCTATGACAGCTTCTGGTATATTAATGGGGGGGGGGGTCTGAAAATAAATGTGGTCCTGCTTGGCTCTATGTGATACTGATCACACTCCAGATGTAGGATCTTAATTTGAGCCAGTTTGCTACAGCAGGAAAATTATCTTGCAGCAACAGTAATTATTATATGGATTATAATTAATGGTATTTTTTTGTAGAGATTGATACATTTTACATTAGGGCAAATCAAGTTTGACATTTTTAAGTGGAAATTACAAACTTTAGAAACTTTTTAAACCTTGAATACACTACAAGTTTGCATTTCCTGCTATGCAGGAAAATTCTTATCAACAAAACAGTGTTCAAATTAAGATCCTACATTTGTTTACATTTTTGTGCATGTAGATATCGTTGATCTTGTTCGATAGAGCCATTGGACGTCTTTCTGTGATGCTCCTATTGGCGGATGAATTGCTAAATTAACAAGCTGACACATTTTTTTTCTGGTCTCTGAAAGACTACAACTCGTGTGGGGTGGTGCCTTGTGCTCTGGGGACCATCTCTCACCCAAGGCAGGCTTTTTTGAAAGGGAGGCAGACACTAACAACACAATCCTTTGGGCAAAACTGAAAGAACTGACCAGACTGCAATGACTTCAAATGATTCCTCTCATCAACACAAATTTGACAATGGAGCATTTTTTTAAATGTTAATTTAGCTCCATGGTGACATTCAACCATAGATATTTAAACCGGACAAGGTTTCAAAACAAATAGTTGGATTTAGCTAGAAGCTGAGCTACAGCTGATGCCGGCAGCAAAAGGGCAGATGCCAAATACGGTGGCTAGCTAAGTAAGTTGTTCTTACTGCAAGCCACCTAGCTAGCTAACTTTAGATTATCTACTAAAACCCATATTGTGTATTGCTGACTAACGTTAACATACTACTATGTTACAGTAGGGGGAAATTATTATTATTAGTAAAATCTCTTCTCTTTTTAGTCGTAGATACAGTGCATGTGGAAAGTATTTAGACCCTTTGACTTTTTGCACATTTTGTTATGTTACAGCCTTATTCTAAAATTGATTAAATAAAAACATTTCTTCATCAATCTACACACAATACCCCAGAATGACAAAGTGAAAGCAGGTTTAAGAAACTTTAGCAAATGTATAAAAAATACATTTTTTTTTATTTTTTTATTTCACCTTTATTTAACCAGGTAGGCTAGTTGAGAACAAGTTCTCATTTGCAACTGCGACCTGGCCAAGATAAAGCATAGCAGTGTGAACAGACAACAACACAGAGTTACACATGGAGTAAACAATAAACAAGTCAATAACATGGTAGAAAAAAAAGAGAATCTATATACAATGTGTGCAAAAGGCATGAGGTAGGCAATAAATCGAGTAATTACAATTTAGCAGATTAACACTGGAGTGATAAATCATCAGATGATCATGTGCAAGAAGAGATACTGGTGTGCAAAAGAGCAGAAAAGTAAATAAATAAAAGCAGTATGGGGGGTGAGGTAGGTAAATTGGGTGGGTAGTTTACAGATGGACTATGTACAGCTGCAGCGATCGGTTAGCTGCTCGGATAGCAGATTTTTAAAGTTGTTGAGGGAGATAAAAGTCTCCAACTTCAGAGATTTTTGCAATTCGTTCCAGTCGCAGGCAGCAGAGAACTGGAAGGAAAGGCGTCCAAATGAGGTTTTGGCTTTAGGGATGATCAGTGAGATACACCTGCTGGAGCGCGTGCTACGGGTGGGTGTAGCCATCGTGACCAGTGAACTGAGATAAGGCGGCACTTTACCTAGCATAGCCTTGTAGATGACCTGGAGCCAGTGGGTCTGACGACAAACATGTAGCGAGGGCCAGCCGACTAGGGCATACAGGTCGCAGTGGTGGGTCGTATAAGGTGCTTTAGTAACAAAACGGATGGCACTGTGATAAACTGCATCCAGTTTGCTGAGTAGAGTATTGGAAGCTATTTTGTAGATGACATCGCCGAAGTCGAGGATCGGTAGGATAGTCAGTTTTACTAGGGTAAGTTTGGCGGCGTGAGTGAAGGAGGCTTTGTTGCGGAATAGAAAGCCGACTCTAGATTTGATTTTGGATTGGAGATGTTTGATATGAGTCTGGAAGGAGAGTTTGCAGTCTAGCCAGACACCTAGGTACTTATAGATGTCCACATATTCTAGGTCGGAACCGTCCAGGGTGGTGATGCTAGTCGGGCGTGCGGGTGCAGGCAGCGAACGGTTGAAAAGCATGCATTTGGTTTTACTAGCGTTTAAGAGCAGTTGGAGGCCACGGAAGGAGTGTTGTATGGCATTGAAGCTCGTTTGGAGGTTAGATAGCACAGTGTCCAAGGAAGGGCCGGAAGTATACAGAATGGTGTCGTCTGCGTAGAGGTGGATCAGGGAATCGCCCGCAGCAAGAGCAACATCATTGATGTATACAGAGAAAAGAGTCGGCCCGAGAATTGAACCCTGTGGTACCCCCATAGAGACTGCCAGAGGACCGGACAACATGCCCTCCGATTTGACACACTGAACTCTGTCTGCAAAGTAGTTGGTGAACCAGGCAAGGCAGTCATTAGAAAAACCGAGGCTACTGAGTCTGCCGATAAGAATATGGTGATTGACAGAGTCGAAAGCCTTGGCCAGGTCGATGAAGACGGCTGCACAGTAATGTCTTTTATCGATGGCGGTTATGACATCGTATAGTACCTTGAGCGTGGCTGAGGTGCACCCGTGACCGGCTCGGAAACCGGATTGCACAGCGGAGAAGGTACGGTGGGATTCGAGATGGTCAGTGATCTGTTTGTTGACTTGGCTTTCGAAGACCTTAGATAGGCAGGGCAGGATGGATATAGGTCTGTAACAGTTTTGGTCCAGGGTGTCTCCCCCTTTGAAGAGGGGGATGACCGCGGCAGCTTTCCAATCCTTGGGGATCTCAGATGATACGAAGGAGAGGTTGAGGTACCTTATTAAATACCTTATTTACATAAGTATTCAGACCCTTTGGTATGAGACTCGAAATTGAGCTCAGGTGCATCCTGTTTCCATTGATCATCCTTGGGATGTTTCTACAACTTGATTGGAGTCCACCTGTGGTAAATTCAATTGATTGATCTAGAAGAAAAGCGCTCCAGGACAAGTTGTCTACAGAAATAAAGGAACTTAAAATCAAGAAATTCAACCAAGACAAAAAAGACAAGGCCGAGGATAAAGTCTACTTCTGGAGAAACCCTGACAAGGGAGGTCCTGCTCCTCCTCTCCATGGCAGGCGCAGGAGGGATGCCGCTTACTTCGATCCACCCCTGTCTGATCAACACTCTACAACCAGCGCCTCATCGGCTTCCAGTGGTCGTTTTTTATTCAACGAGAGACTGGACGGACGGAAGGGCGGAGGTGGCCGCAGGCACGCACATCGACGAGATGCCGCACCCGACGGGGTAAGAAGAAACGACTATCAGAGGCAGAGGAGACCGTTCACACGGTCCCAGAACCCACGGGACTGAGTGTTTTTAATTTATCAAGCAAGATATTGAGCCCTGCCCATGTCTCTTTGCTTAATAAAGGGTTATCTTTTGTGCCTACGCCCCAGTGCAACGACTTTGATGTTAAGGTAGACATGTTAAGTTTTTTAGAAAGATCCGTTTAAGGGAATACTTTAGCTCCCCTGATCCTGATATTTCTATTGAACCTGTATATTGCTCACCTGCACATACTCTGACTCCTTTTAGAAGCAAGAGTTATTTTATACCTCCTACCAATCGCAATCACTCTATCGAGACATATTGTAGACTTGTTGAAAAAGATGTTGCGCAACTCCTTAAGAACAAACAGGAGTCAAAATCTTTCCACAATTTACATAAGGATGAAAAACACGCATTGCTTGATTTACAATCCGATACCTCAGTCCTTATTCGTCCTGCTGACAAGGGTGGGTCGGTTGTACTTATGGATAGGGCAGCTTATGTAAATGAGTGTCACAGACAGCTGCTTGATACCACCTTTTACAAGAAACTCAGAAGTGACCCCACTTCTCAATTTCAGAATACTATCTTAACTGTCCTAGATGGGTATTTAGGTTGTGGTCACAAAGAACATGACTTTTTGGCTATTCAACACCCAAAAATTGCCAGGGCGCCCTATTGTAGCGGGCATTGATGCAGTAACGGCCCCTCTTTCTACTTTTGTTGACTTTTTTATTAGACCACTCGCAGAACAGCTCCCCTCCTTTGTAAAGGACACCAGCAGTATGATCTCTATCATAGAATCTCTTGATCCTCTCCCTGAGAACACATTGTTAGTTACTTTTGATGTTGAGTCGTTATACACTAATATTCCTCACGAGGGCGGTATTGAAGCTATGGAACATTTTCTTCTGCAACGTGACCCCAATAAACTACCTTCCAGTGAATGCATTATAACATTGGCTGAAATAGTACTTACACACAACTATTTCATGTTTCTAAATGATTTCTTTATTCAGACGAAGGGTACTGCTATGGGATCCCCCATGGCTCCTAACTATGCTAATTTGTATGTTGGTTACATGGAGAAACAGTCTATTTTCAATCCTCTCAAAAATGTTTTCTTGCCTAACATCATTATTTGGAAACGGTATATTGATGATATTTTTGTTCTATGGAGGGGTGATGTAAAACAGCTCCAGGCGTTCCATGATTTTCTTAACTCCTGTTCTGAACATTTGAGATTTACTATGCAATCTGATACACGTCAAATCAGTTTTCTTGATCTTCTGATCTTGTGTGAAAATAATGTTCTATACACTGATCTTTACAGGAAACCTACTGATCGTAACAGTTTGTTGAGGGCTGACAGTTGTCACCCACTTCCCTTGAAAAATAGTTTGCCCTACAGCCAATTCTGTCGAATCAAAAGAATTTGCAAAAAACAATCAGATTTCGACAGAAATATGGCTGAGACGCAAAGAAAGTTCAAGGAGAGGGGGTACAAAAATGATCAGATTAATACTGCCATTGAGAAAATTCAAAACAAAACGAGACATGACCTTTTTCAAGGGCAGTCTCACAAAAAGACGCATTCTTGCATTTTAACTACCCGCTATTCAAAGCGCTCTGAACAAATTAAGGGAATCATTCACAAACATTGGCATATTCTTAAATCCGATGATAGTCTCGGTAATGTGTTTTCTGACCTTCCCTTGGTCGTATTTTCGCGGGGCAGAAATCTCCGAGACCAATTGGTACACTCTGATTTAACCCCCCAAGATATTCCTGAACAACGTCTATTTGCGCCCCTATTGGATGGTAATTATAAGTGTAATGGCTGTGCCCAATGCAATGGCACTTATAAATGCAGATCCTTCAAACATCCACAAACAGGGACATCGATCCCAATCAAAGGTGTTATTACGTGCTCCACTAAGGCAGTTATTTATCTCATAACTTGTCCTTGTGGTAAAAATTATGTGGGTAAAACAAAGCGTGAATTAAAAGTACGTATCTCAGAGCATCGTAGCACCATTAGGTGCAAAAACTTGACCTACCCAGTTGCGGCCCACTTTTTGGAGGCAGGCCACTCGATTTCATCTTTGCGTTATATTGGCATCGAACATGTCACCCTCCCTAGGAGAGGGGGTGACCTTGATAATTTATTGTTAAGACGAGAGGCTGCTTGGATATTTAATTTAAAGACCCTTGCTCCCTTCGGTCTTAATGTGGACTTTGATCTGAAGCCATTCTTGTGATTGTTGTGTTTGTTGTGACTTTGCCATTGTGGTTGTTTGTAGGCTTGTGTGGTCTTTAGTGAGTCTATGATCGTATGCTATCCATTTGTATTAATTGTATGTTGCTCATTCTATGCCTTTTTAATATGAGTAATTAACCAATGATATTAGGCCACTGTTGGCCATGATTACAGACACCTGTGTGTCTTGACACTATATATAAACGAGTCATCCCGCAGTGTCTGTGATTGTACCCTGATGAAGACAGCTTGCCTGTCGAAACGTTGGTAATTAAATATTTTTGCATCTGAGCTCCTAGAGTGTGCGGCTCTCCTTTATTTTTTATTCTCAAATTCAATTGATTGGACATGATTTGGAAAAGCACACAGCTGTCTACATAAGGTCCCACAGTTGACAGTGCAAAAACCAAGCCATGAGGTGGAAGGAATTGTCTGTAGAGCTCCGAGACAGGATTGTGTCGAGGCACAGATCTGGGGAAGGGTACAAAAAAATGTCTGCAGCATTGATAGTCCCCAAGAACACAGTGACCTCTATCATTCTTAAGTGGAAGAATTTTGGAACCACCAAGACTCTTCCTAATGCTGACCGCTCGGCCAAGGTGAGCAATCAGAGGAGAAGGGCCTTGTTCAGTGAGGTGACCAAGAAATGGATGGTCCCTCTGACAGAGTTCTAGAGTTTCTCTGTGGAGATGGGAGAACCTTCCAGAAGGACAACCATCTCTGCAGCACTCCACCAATCAGGCCTTTACAGTACAGTAGAGTGGTCAGACGGAAGACACTCCTCAGTAAAAGGCACATGCCTTGAACTTTGCCAAAAGTCACCTAAAGGACTCTTAGACCCTGAGATTCGCTGGTCTGATGAAGCCAAGATCGAACTCTTTGGCCAAGCGTCACGCCTGGACGGGACGGTGATGCATGGTGGCAGCATCATGCTGTGGGGATGTTTTTCAGCTACAGGGACTGGGAGACTAGTCAGGATCGAGGGAAAGGTGAACGGAGCAAAGTACAGAGATCCTTGATGAAAACCTGCTCCAAAGCACTCAGGACTTGGGGCAAACGTTCGCCTTCCAACAGGACAACGACCCTAAACACACAGCCAAGACAACACAGGTGTCTCGGAATGTCCTTGAGTGGCCCAGCCAGAGCCCGGACTTGAACATGATCGAACATATCTGGAGAGACCTGAAAATATCTGTGCAGCGACGCTTCCATTCAACCTGACAGAGCTTGAGAGGATCTGCAGAGAAGAATTGGAGAAACTCCCCAAATACAGGTCTGCCAAGCTTGTACCGTCATACCCAAGAAGACTAGAAGCTGTAATCACTGCCAAAGGTGCTTCAACAAAGTACTGAGCAAAGTGTCTGAATACTTAAGTAACTGTGATTTATTTTAAATACATTTGCAAAAAATAAAAATAAATATGTTTTTGTTTTGTCATTATGGGGTATTGTGTGTAGATTGATCAGGGGAGAATTTAAAATAAATCCATTTTAGCATAAGGCTGTAACGTAACAGAATGTGGAAAAAGCCAAGGGATCTAAATCATTTCTGAATTCACTGTATGTTTACTAAACAGCAAGCTACAATGTTACAACCAAGTGCTGGAACCCAAATTATTTTTAATCGTTTTGTTCTACTGTTCCGACCAGCAAATTAAAGTTCAGAACCGGTTCAAACCCCCAAGAAGAGTGGTTTATATCTTTCCTTTTTAAACCTGTGTAATCAACATTACATCACTTCACCAATGTATAGAGCAGCTTGCTATTGAGTGGGAAAGCTATGTGCATGCATTGGACAGACAAGTGTAGTGTAGGGTGCGACATGTGACTGAACTTTTGCATGTGAGGAGAGTGCTGTGCATCTTGTTGTTATGACATGCATTATCTGAATTAGGCCCATGGAATTATACCTACGGAGGAGCGGCTTCTTTGAATGTCTTTGAACTTCAGAGAGTTGCCTTAACTACGAGAGCTAACCCTTGATCATGACTCACATTTCCATTACATTACACAATGCCACCTAGAGTTTTTGAGAACTAGACCAGAGCTACCATAGCTAGCTAACAAGCTAACAAGCTAGCTAGCTAACAAGAGCGGCACCAGAATTCAAATGAAAACACATCTTGCCTTTTTGTAGTTAATACATCCAATGTGAAACGTGATAACTAATAGTATCCTTAACTAGCATTGAAAATGTTTATCCATTCTCTAATTAAAAATGTCTCTCCCTAATTTCTGAATCACGCCTGTAATGTCAGTAGCTACAGTAGACTATGCATGCTTTGGAGGGAGGGGGAGGGGCAGATAGACTCACACCAACTATGGAAGTCTGTTCGGGTTGTTGCGTGTCAAAAACATACAGGTTAAATAACCCTATTTGACCCTTCAAATAACACTGGACTGAGTGACAGTGAGGGCTTTGCATTGGCACTTTGTTGCATTTTTTTGTGGGACTGGGAAAAAAATGCCCGGAATGTAAAATAAAGTTATTATCTGGTTCCTTGCTGTTAAAATAACGGTTCTGTTCTGGAACCGTATAGATCACTTTCATTCTTTTTGTTGCTCAAAAAATTTAGTTATTTTCCGGTTTTACTTTCTGTTCCCTGAACCAGTTACAACTCCTGGTTACCACCTGCCACCTAAAGCTAGGTTTACCACCAAATGTTAGCACATGACTGGAGTTATCTAGCTAGTTAGCCTGGTGCCTGCTAACTTGTTATTGTTTTCTTTCTATTAGGCTAGATATTGTTCTAATTGTAATCTCTGTACCTCTGCACACGTATGCATGTTCAATTAGTCTACGCTAATGTTGATGTTATGGTGATACAGTTCAACTGCCATTCAAATTGTACAATAGACTATCATTTATTATATATTTTTATCTTACAGACAACACCGTTTGGTGCCTGGGATTCTTCCTGAAGATGGAGAGTAACAGAATTTATTTGTCTTCGTGTGTTATTGTATCAGAACCGTATCCCGTGAACTATATCCCTCTTGATGGATTGGACATTATGCTGGATTTGAAGCAGAAGATGACTCAAGAGGAGCTGAATGGCAGTTTGATCATGACAACACTCCTCCCACAGGCTGTGCAAGTATTCCCTGAACTTTACATACTGTATCTTACTGTATGTTTCTTTGTGAATGGCAATTTCATCATGAGCACCTCTCCCATCATTTGCTGATCACCAGTTCTCTTGGCTACAAATTGTTACACCAGATAAAGTGATTTAAGCAAAGATTTTTGGTATCCATTACTGGGAGTTACAGGATAGTTACTGTTTGGTGTACATTTACATTTACATTTAAGTCATTTAGCAGACGCTCTTATCCAGAGCGACTTACAAATTGGTGCATTCACCTTATGATATCCAGTGGAACAACCCCTTTACAATAGTGCAGCTAAATCTTTTAAGGGGGGGTGGTTTAGAAGGATTACTTTATCCTATCCTAGGTATTCCTTAAAGAGGTGGGGTTTCAGGTGTCTCCGGAAGGTGGTGATTGACTCCGCTGACCTGGCGTCGTGAGGGAGTTTGTTCCACCATTGGGGTGCCAGAGCAGCGAACAGTTTTGACTGGGCTGAGCGGGAACTGTACTTCCTCAGAGGTAGGGAGGCGAGCAGGCCAGAGGTGGATGAACGCAGTGCCCTTGTTTGGGTGTAGGGCCTGATCAGAGCCTGAAGGTACGGAGGTGCCATTCCCCTCACAGCTCCGTAGGCAAGCACCATGGTCTTGTAGCGGATGTGAGCTTCAACTGGAAGCCAGTGGAGAGAGCGGAGGAGCGGGGTGACGTGAGAGAACTTGGGAAGGTTGAACACCAGACGGGCTGCGGCGTTCTGGATGAGTTGTAGGGGTTTAATGGCACAGGCAGGGAGCCCAGCCAACAGCAAGTTGCAGTAATCCAGACGGGAGATGACAAGTGCCTGGATTAGGACCTGCGCCGCTTCCTGTGTGAGGCAGGGTCGTACTCTGCGAATGTTGTAGAGCATGAACGTACAGGAACGGGCCACCGCCTTGATGTTAGTTGAGAACGACAGGGTGTTGTCCAGGATCACGCCAAGGTTCTTAGCGCTCTGGGAGGAGGACACAATGGAGTTGTCAACCGTGATGGCGAGATCATGGAACGGGCAGTCCTTCCCCGGGAGGAAGAGCAGCTCCGTCTTGCCGAGGTTCAGCTCGAGGTGGTGATCCGTCATCCACACTGATATGTCTGCCAGACATGCAGAGATGCGATTCACCACCTGGTTATCAGAAGGGGGAAAGGAGAAGATTAATTGTGTGTCGTCTGCATAGCAATGATAGGAGAGACCATGTGAGGATATGACAGAGCCAAGTGACTTGGTGTATAGCGAGAATAGGAGAGGGCCTAGAACAGAGCCCTGGGGGACACCAGTGGTGAGAGCACGTGGTGCGGAGACAGATTCTCGCCACGCCACCTGGTAGGAGCGACCTGTCAGGTAGGACGCAATCCAAGCGTGGGCCGCGCCGGAGATGCCCAACTCGGAGAAGGTGGAGAGGAGGATCTGATGGTTCACAGCATCAAAGGCAGCCGATAGGTCTAGAAGGATGAGAGCAGAGGAGAGAGAGTTAGCTTTAGCAGTGCGGAGCGCCTCCGTGACACAGAGAAGAGCAGTCTCAGTTGAATGACTAGTCTTGAAACCTGACTGATTTGGATGAAGAAGGTCATTCTGAGAGAGATAGCAAGAGAGCTGGCCAAGGACGGCACATTCAAGAGTTTTGGAGAGAAAAGAAAGAAGGGATACTGGTCTGTAGTTGTTGACATCGGAGGGATCGAGTGTAGGTTTTTTCAGAAGGGGTGCAACTCTCGCTCTCTTGAAGATGGAAGGGACGTAGCCAGCGGTCAAGGATGAGTTGATGAGCGAGGTGAGGTAAGGGAGAAGGTCTCCGGAAATGGTCTGGAGAAGAGAGGAGGGGATAGGGTCAAGCGGGCAGGTTGTTGGGCGGCCGGCCGTCACAAGACGCAAGATTTCATCTGGGGAGAGAGGGGAGAAAGAGGTCAAAGCACAGGGTAGGGCAGTGTGAGCAGAACCAGCGGTGTCGTTTGACTTAGCAAACGAGGATCGGATGTCGTCGACCTTCTTTTCAAAATGGTTGACAAAGTCATCCGCAGAGAGGGAGGAGGGGGGAGGGGGAGGAGGATTCAGGAGGGAGGAGAAGGTGGCAAAGAGCTTCCTAGGGTTAGAGGCAGATGCTTGGAATTTAGAGTGGTAGAAAGTGGCTTTAACAGCAGAGACAGAAGAGGAAAATGTAGAGAGGAGGGAGTGAAAGGATGCCAGGTCCGCAGGGAGGCGAGTTCCCCTCATTTCCGCTCGGCTGCCCGGAGCCCTGTTCTGTGAGCTCGCAATGAGTCGTCGAGCCACGGAGTAGGAGGGGAGGACCGAGCCGGCCTGGAGGATAGGGGACATAGAGAATCAAAGGATGCAGAAAGGGAGGAGAGGAGGGTTGAGGAGGCAGAATCAGGAGATAGGTTGGAGAAGGTTTGAGCAGAGGGAAGAGATGATAGGATGGAAGAGGAGAGGGTAGCGGGGGAGAGAGAGCGAAGGTTGGGACGGCGCGATACCATCCGAGTAGGGGCAGAGTGGGAAGTGTTGGATGAGAGCGAGAGGGAAAAGGATACAAGGTAGTGGTCGGAGACTTGGAGGGGAGTTGCAATGAGATTAGTGGAAGAACAGCATCTAGTAAAGATGAGGTCAAGCGTATTGCCTGCCTTGTGAGTAGGGGGGGGAAGGTGAGAGGGTGAGGTCAAAAGAGGAGAGGAGTGGAAAGAAGGAGGCAGAGAGGAATGAGTCAAAGGTAGACGTGGGGAGGTTAAAGTCACCCAGAACTGTGAGAGGTAGCACAGATAGTGGCACAGATAGTAGCACAGATAGTGGCACAGATAGTAGCACAGATCATTTTTGACCAACCTTAGCGATGCTGTCTTCATCCTCGACTTGTGAGAACAGGAAGTCTCATAAAATGTCTGTGACCAGTTGTCGGGAGTCAGTTTGAATTCAGAAAATTCTCCGTTATCTCATTGATCGACACGGATGTCTGTCATCATGACATGCGGCACTTTGGGGTAGACACCCAGCTGTGCTACACCAAACAGTACCTATCCTGTAACTCCCAGTAAATGATTTGGTTAAATCACATTATCCAGTGTAACAATCTGTATCTACAGTTCTCTGTACTACACTGTTCATGCTGTATTTTCTGTATGTTACTTTTACTGTATAACATTATTGTTGAATACCAAGTTCTCTTTTTGAGTTAGTATTAAATATTGTACACTCCCCTGTATTGACAAATAAACATTATTTGGATATATCTGAATGTCTAACGTGTGTGATGCTTCAGAGCCCTGTACAGCTTATAATAAATATATTCTGTGTATCCATAAAGGCAGACAAATGTCGAGGATTGATAGAAAATAGTTATATTTATTTCATGGTGGTTCTACATGTTCTTATGCTGAGACACACTGTCCTTTATCCACCTTCAGCACATTAGCAATGTTGTTTGGCATGGTAGGCTGAGGAAGCTGAGACTCTGTGCTTGTGGCGAATGGTCTTGTCCTGTCTGTGGTGTACGGTTAGCTGGACAAACCTCTGCCAGAAGTGGCGTAGGGCTCGTAGACCTTAAACACCAATTGTTTGTACCTCTTGCAGATTTGCTGCTACTGCACGTCTCCTGGAAAGACATGGTTGTGGTGTTGCCATTTTACACTTTTTGTGGAAGGGACTTAGGGCAACACACCTTTGTTGGTAAAGGTGTTAACCAGTGGAGACCTAAGTATTTGGAGATGGACAATGAGGGACATTGGGAGCTGCCTTTGAGAGGAAAGATCAGTCAAGAAAGTGAATGGGCTGGGGGGCTGCAGAAGGTGTGAAAAGTTACATTATGTACTGTTGTGTATGGAAGATTGGGGAGAAACGGCACCTTTCAATTGTTTTCATACACAACAATACATGTACTGTCTATAAGCGCAACAGTGCACAACCAAATACCCCTTCCTCATCTCAAAGACCTATCTGTAAACCTCCCCCAGCCCATTGACTTTGACAAATCATTCTTGTCAGTAGTCGTCCTTTGTTTTGTGTTTGGAGAATCTGCAGAGAGAAGAATAAGGTGGTTGTCATTACTTGTCGTCTTGATTTTATAACTTTCAGTGTGCCTTGCTCATTTTTGTCCCACAATCTTGTTGTGCTCCATAACCGCAATATGTGTCCCTTTCTTCATGCTCGTGTACCCAAAATGCTGCCGCTTTGAGGTATTTTTCAGCAGGCCACAGTGGAAGGACTACAGATAACCTGAATTTTACAAAGGTGGAAAGGGGTAGACTAAATTGATTACATGATCTGGAAAGTACTCTGTGGTCCTCAGGCTACCTCTAACCACATGTAACCCCACAAACACAAACCCATACAAACACTACCTAATTCATGTTTATGCCATGCTTACTGTAAGTTAAGCTATCTTAGCAGTTAACTTGTGAATATTTTTGCCAATTTACCTTCACCTTGTGCAGAGCTAGGGATTGGAAGCACATGCTGGTAGAATAAGATTCTGCACCACCAACAAAACACACAACAATACACAATTTAACCACCTCACTAATTGTATTAGACAGGCTAGCCTAGCACACCAAACACTAACATTTCAATATTGTCAGCTTGCTGTTAGCTAGCTAGCGTCACTAAATTGGCAGCATGATTGCTAGCCAGCTGAGAACCAACAAACCAACCATAGATGCATACACATTTATCATTGCTACCAAAACACAGAGAGTGAGTTAGCTATATCAACAAATCTATTTTTAGTAACAGAGTTTTTTCCAGACAAGGTTGGAACAGATGGCTCCCAGATTGAGTTACTCTTACTTGCTAAAGTTAGCTTGCTTATATAAGCTAACTTTAGTCAAAGAACAAACAAATAAACATGTTTACTCTGCTGAAGGTAGCTACCAGTCTAGCAGTGACATCCATGGCATAGGTGAAATAGACTTTCAAGTGTGTATCCAAAAGATAGCAAGCTAGCTATATGTGACCGACCGGCTCGATTCGGTCTTATGTACATTGGATAAAAGTAGAGACTCAGAGCTAGAAAATGGTATATCATACACTACAGGCACAACGGGAAAGTAATTCTGCTTTGAAAGATGATAAACTTGTCACCAGTTTCTTTGTCTAAACCCATTCAGCATTGTTCACACCCTGTTAAGCCAGCCCCGCCCATCTCTTTAAGGATTCACATGTGAGGTCATGTGCTGAACAGTGAGTAGTGTAGTAAAGATTAAGACTAAAGTGGTAAAAGTAGTAGCCTACAATATGTAAAAATTCCAGGTAAACAGTGTCCAGATAAAAATATTTTCGAAATATTAGATGACGCTTACCCAGACACGCTTGTCTAAATTGATGGGTCATGTGAAAGAAATGCTATAACCAAGCAACTATTAAAGCAGGAAGCACCAGTGACTCGGTCTATAAAGAAGTGGTCAGATGAACCAGATGCTAAGCTACAGGACTGTTTTGCTAGCACAGACTGCAATATGTTCCGGGATTCTTCCGATGGCATTGAGGAGTATACAACATTAGTCACTGGCTTCATCAATAAGTGCATCGATGTCGTCGTCCCCACTGTGACTGTACGTACAGTGGCTTGCGAAAGTATTCACCCCCTTGCCATTTTCCTATTTTGTTGCCTTATAACCTGGAATTAAAATAGATTTTTGGGGGGGGTTGTATCATTTGATTTACACAACATGTCTACCACTTTGACGATGCAAAATATTTTCTAATTGTGAAACAAACAAGAAATAAGACAAAAAAACAGAAAACCTGAGTGTGCATAACTAAGTCAAAACTTTGCAGAGCCACCTTTTGCAGCAATTACAGCTGCAACTCTCTTGGGGTATGTCTCCGTAAGCTTGGCACATCTAGCCACTGGGATTTTTGTCCATTCTTCAAGGCAAAACTGCTCCAGCTCCTTCAAGTTGGATGGGTTCCGCTGGTGTACTGCAATCTTTAAGTCATACCACAGATTCTCAATTGGATTGAGGTAGGGAATTTGAAGGCCATTCCAAGCCATTTAAATGTTTCCCCTTAAACCACTCGAGTGTTGCTTTAGCACTATGCTTAGGGTCATTGTCCTGCTGGAAGGTGAACCTCCCTTACGGTCTCAAATCTCTAGAAAAATGAAACAGGTTTCCCTCAAGAATTTCCCTCTATTTAACACAATCCATTATTCCTTAAATTCTGACCAGTTTCCTAGTCCCTGTCACTGAAAAACATCCCCACAGTGGCAGGTAGCCTAGTGGTTAGCGTGTTGGACTAGCAACCAGAAGATTGCAAGATCAAATCCCTGAGCTGACAAGGTAAAAATCTGTTGTTCTGCCCCTGAACAAGGCAGTTAACCCACTGTTCCTAGGCCTTCACTGAAAATAAGAATTTGTTCATAACTGACTTGCCTAGTTAAATAAAGGTTTTAAAAATGATGGTATTCTCAGAGTGATGAGAGGTGTTGGGTTTGTGCCAGACATAGTGTTTTCCTTGATGGCCAAAAAGCTCAACTTTATTCTCATCTGACCAGAGTACCTTCTTCCATATGTTTGGGGAGTCTCCCACATGCCTTTTGGCAAACACAAAACTTGTTTGCTTATTTCTTTCTTTAAGCAATGGCTTTTTTTCTGGCCACTCTTCCATAAAGCCCAGCTCTGTGGAGTGTACGGCTTAAAATGGTCCTATTGACATATACTCCATTCTCAACTGTGGAGCTTTGCAGCTCCGTCAGGGTTATCTTTGGTCTCTTTGTTGCCTCTCTGATTAATGCCCTCCTGCCTGGTCCGTGAGTTTTGGTGGGCGGCCCTCTCTTGGCAGGTTTGTTGTGGTGCCATATTCTTTCCATTTAAAAAAAAAAATGTAATAGTGCTCTGTGGGATGTTCAAAGTTTCAGATCTTTTTTTATGACCCAACCCTGATCTGTACATCTCCACAACTTTGTCCCCGACCTGTTTGGAAAGCTCCTCTTCATGGTGCAGCTTGCTTGGTGGTGTTGGAGACTCTGGGGTCTTTCAGAACAGGTGTATACATACTGAGAACATGTGGCACTTAGATAGTTAAATAAAGTCCACATGTGTGCAATTTATGTGACTTCGGATTTTTTTTGGTGAATTTTGGGAAAAAATATACATTTTCATTTCACTCAACCAATTGGGACTATTTTGTGTACGTCCATTCCATGAAATCCAAATAAAAATCTATTTAAATGACAGGTTGTAATGCAACAAAATAGAAAAAACACGAAGGGTGACGAATACTTTTGTCAAATCTGACCATGACCATCTCGTTGCTCCTCTCCTATAGGGAGAAACTATAACAGGAAGCTCCCGTGCTTATGGTCTAGCCAACACTGTTCTAACCAATCGGATTCCACGCTTCAAGATTGCTTCGATCATGTGGACTGGGATATGGTCCGGCTAGCCTCAGATAATAAACATTGACGTATACGTTGATTCGTTGAGCGCGTTTATAAGGAAGTGTATAGGAGATGTTGTACCCACCGTGACTATTAAAACCTTCCCTAACCAGAATCCGTGGATTGATGGAAGCATCCGCGCAAAACTTAAAACACGTACTACTGCATTTAGACATGCCAAGGTGACTGGAAATATGGCTGAATACAAACAGTGTAGTTATTCCCTCTGTAAGGCAATGAAACAAGCAAAGTGTCAGTATAGAGACAAAGTAGAGTCGCAATTCAACGGCTCAAACACGAGACGTATGTGGCAGGGTCTACAGTCAATCACCGATTACAAAAAGAAAACCAGCCCCGTCTTGCTTCAGATAAATTAAAAAAAAATCTTTGCCTGCTTTGAGGGCAATACAGTGCCACCAACGCGGCCCGCTCCCAAAGACTGTGGGCTCTCCTTCTCCGTGGCCGATGTGAGTAAAATGTTTAAACATGTTAACCCTCGCAAGGCTGCCAACCCAGATGGCTTCCCTAGCTGCGTCCTCAGAGCATGCACAGACCAGCTGGTTGGTGTGTTTACGGACATATTCAATCAATCCTTATCCCAGTCTGCTGTCCCCACATGCTTCAAGATAGCCACCATTGTTCCTGTTCCCAAGAAAGCTTAGGTAACTGAACTAAATGACTATCGCCCTGTAGCACTCACTTCTTTCATCATGAAGTGCTTTGAGAGACTAGTCAAGGATCATATCAACTCCACCCTACCTGTCACCCTAGACCCACCTAAATTTTCTTACCAAACTCATCATTAAGCTTGAGACCCTGGGTCTCGACCCCGCCCTGTGCAACTGGGTCCTGGACTTCCTGACAGGCCGCCCCCAGGTGGTGAAGGTAGTAAAGAATGTCTCCACTCCGCTGATCCTCAACACTGGGGCCCCACAAGGGTGTGTTCTCAGCCCCCTCCTGTACTCCCTGTTCACCCACGACTGCGCGGCCATGCACACCTCCAACTCAATCATCAAGTTTGCAGACGACACAAAATTGGTAGGCTTGATTACCAACAATGATGAGGCAGCCTACAGGGAAGAGGTGAGGGCCCTCGGAGTGTGGTGTCAGGAAAATAATCTCTCACTCAATGTCAGCAAAACAAAAGAGATGAGCGTAGACTTCAGGAAACAGCGAAGGGAGCACCTATCCACATTGATGGGACAGCAGTGGAGAAGGTGGAACGTTTTAAGTTCCTCAGTGTACATATCACCGACAAACTGACATGGTCCACACACACAGACAGTGTGGTGAAGAAGGCGCAACAGTGCCTCTTCAACCTCAGGAGGCAGAAAAAATGTGTCTTGTCACCGAAAACCCTCACTAACTTTTACATGTGCACAATTGAGAATATCCTGTCGGGCTCTATCCTCGCCTGGTATGGCAACTGCACCGCCCACAACCACAAGGCTCTCTAGAGGGTCTGCATAACGCATCACCGGGGGCAAACTACCTCCAGGACACCTACAACACCCTCCAGGACACCTACAACAAGGCAAAAAAGATAATCAAGGACAATAACCACCCGAGCCACTACCTGTTCACCGTGCTTCCATCAAGAAAGCGAGGTCAGTACAGGTGCATCAAAGCTGGAACAGAGAGATTGAAAAGCAGCTTCTATCTCAAGGCCATCAGATTGTTAAACAGCCACCACTAGCACAGAGAGGAAGCTGCCTACCTACATACTTGATATCATTGGCCTCTTTTATAAATGGAACACTAGTCACTTTAAGAATGTTTACACACCGTATCTCGCATTACTCATCTCATACAGTTGAAGTCGGAAGTTTACATACACTTAGGTTGGAGTCATTAAAACTCATCCGTTTTGTCACCAAAGCCCCATATACTACCCACCACTGCGACCTGTACACTCTCGTTGGCTGGCCCTCGCTTCATACTCGTCGCCAAACCCACTGGCTCCAGGTCATCTACAAGACCCTGCTAGGTAAAGTCCCCCCTTATCTCAGCTCGCTGGTCACCATAGCAGCACCCACCTGTAGCACGCGCTCCAGCAGGTACATCTCTCTGGTCACCCCCAAAACCAATTCTTCCTTTGGCTGCTGCCAATGACTGGAATGAACTACAAAAATCTCTGAAACTGGAAACACTTATCTCTCTCACTAGCTTTAAGCACCAGCTGTCAGAGCAGCTCACAGATTACTGCACCTGTACATAGCCCATCTATAATTTAGCCCAAACAACTACCTCTCCCCCTACTGTATTTATTTATTTAGCTCCTTTGCACCCCATTATTTCTATCTTTACTTTGCACATTCTTCCACTGCAAATCTACCATTCCAGTGTTTTACTTGCTATATTGTATTTACTTCGCCACCATGGCCTTTTTTTGCCTTTACCTCCCTTATCTCACCTCATTTGCTCACATTGTATATACTTATTTTTTCTACTGTATTATTGACTGTATGTTTATTTTACTCCATGCGTAGCTCTGTGCTGTTGTATGTGTCGAACTGCTTTGCTTTATCTTGGCCAGGTCGCAATTGTAAATGAGAACTTGTTCTCAACTTGCCTACCTGGTTAAATAAAGGTGAAAAAAAAAATTACAAGTAAGTAAGCCAAAGTTAAATATGAAGTTGTCACTCAACAGCAAGCAGGTAACCCTGTAGCTAACGTAACTGTTCGAACAGTTACTACTTCTAATCCTACTATAGCACGTACTGTAGCTAGCTAAGGCCCCGGCAGGCAGCAGGCTGCAGATCTGTTTTCAAAGATGTAACATTACGATGAAAAAGCTGTGATCATTTTAAGGAAAACAAAAACTACTTACATTTGAACACCACTGCAGAAGATTTGCTTTTTGCCATCTTTCAAGTTGTTATGTTATTTACTTGAAGAGATCTAGGCATTTAAAGTATGCTTGATTTTTCGAAATGTCACATACTATTAAACCAATTTGTTTTTAAATACTCAAACAGCACATTATTTAGGATGCAAGTATGGGTATTTATTTGGACACGGACAGTGTGTGAGAGAAAGATAGAAGGAGAGAAGCAAATTATTTGATTTGGTTAAATCCTCCTTTAACAGTCGAAGGCTATGTGGTCTCACAAAATACTATTACCGGCAATCAATTTAAATATGTTAGAACCCTTCCCACGGAAACCAATTAGGGCATTTAATATGCCCTTTTGATTCCAAGCATAGCCAACCAGAGAGGGGGTCCAATCTACATTGTGCAGAATGGAACTGGTGAAAACATCAGGAGGTATTGTTGGAAGCAAAGTCACTACGCTTACTGATCCATCAATTTAGACAGCACAGCAAATTATGCTGTATTAATGAATGTGGTATTTCATAGATGGGAAAACAACAAGAAACGGAAGGATCCCACAGTAGCCATTTTGAATCAGCCAGTCAAAAAGGATACTTTTGAGATATTCGTATGAATAATTTTTATGTTGAATAAATTAATGTGATTAGTTTTTTTTCAGAATCTATACATACTCAATATTTTAGAGCTAAAAGGAGTATAATGACACCAATATGTTCTGATCTGTATCATTCTTCACCATTTTCCAAAAATGTAAATGTCAAAACATCATTCCTCTCAATGAAGTTTCTCTGTGAGAATTGCCGAAATAATCGGAAAATATCCTAAGTATTTTTTTAGGGCACGCTGTGATGGAATCGCGCTACGTATACATAGTCCTTGCTCATTAGGAAGGCTTTATGATCTGATTGTATCCATGTATCAAGTGCTGTTGTTCACAGCCAACTTCTGATATTTTGCCCAGTTATTGCCAAATGCTCTAATTTGTCATAAGACCAATATTGGCAAACGTTCAGAATTGAGTTGCCTGTGTAAATGCAGCCATACAACCCTACACTCAGAAGATTGGCTTTAGGGCCTT
>NC_074680.1:11509444-11639444 GCF_029448725.1 Salvelinus fontinalis | reverse complement strand
TGACAAGGCTGACAAATCTGTCGATGTGCCCTTGAGCAAGGCACTTAACCCTAATTGCTCCAGGGTCGCCGTTCATAATGGCTGACCCTGGCTGTGACCCCACTCTCTGAGGGTGTGTCAAGGAGAGTTGGAATTAGCTAAATAACAGGACAAATATAAGCACCCACCAACCAATTTTATTATTATTACTACTACTACACACTATTGGTGTACGTTGAGCCCAACTGACAGTTATGCAACCGGGTCAAACATCTAGTAAATGTGTGGGGTGAGTGGAGGGGTGTGAGTGTGTGTTTTTTATTTTGTGTGTGTGTGTGTGTATGGGGGGGGGGGGTACTACAATTGAAGCCAGAGCAAAAACAACTGAGTAATGATGAGTGTTGCATCATGTACAGTAATCCCTCGTTTATCGCGGGGGTTACGTTCCGAAAATGACCCGCGATAAGTGAAATCCGCGAAATAGAAAACTTTTTTTTTTTTTTACAATTAGCAACTATTACATGTATACAAATACAGTGACTCACGTGTAGGCCGTTTCACTGCTCTTCAGAGCGTTTCGTCGACATTATGGGTTTAGGAGATGTTCGAAATTACAAGATAATTTGGCCAACTTAATGTAAATTTGCCAAGCTGTTTTATGTACGTACACATAACTGCACGAGACGACAAAATGATAGCACAATTCGTAGCATGTTTTGATACAAGAAGCGGGAGTGAGTTTTTAGCGAATCAGAATGCAGAGCACAATGCACCAAAAAAAAAAAAAAAATGCATTATGAAAATCCGCGAAATAGCGAATCCGCGATAAGTGAACCGCGAAGTGGCGAGGGATCACTGTACAGTCGTGGCCAAAAGTTTTGAGAATGACACAAATATACATTTTCACAAAGTCTGCTGCCTCAGTTTGTATGATGGCAATTTGCATATACTCCAGAATGTTATGAAGAGTGATCAGATGAATTGCAATTAATTGCAATGTCCCTATTTGCCATGCAAATGAACTGAATCCCCAAAAAACATTTCCACTGCATTTCAGCCCTGCCACAAAAGGACCAGCTGACATCATGTCAGTGATTCTCTCGTTAACACAGGTGTGAATGTTGATGAGGACATGGCTGGAGATCACTCTGTCATGCTGATTGAGTTTGAATAACAGACTGGAAGCTTCAAAAGGAGGGTGGTGCTTGGAATCATTGTTCTTCCTCTGTAAACCATGGTTACCTGCAAGGAAACACGTGCCGTCATTATTGCTTTGCACAAAAAGGGCTTCACAGGCAAGGATATTGCTGCCAGTAAGATTGCACCTAAAACAACCATTTATCGGATCATCAGGAACTTCAAGGAGAGCGGTTCAATTGTTGTGAAGAAGGCTCCAGGGTGCCCAAGAAAGTCCAGCAAGCGCCAGGACCGTCTCCTAAAGTTGATTCAGCTGCGGGATCGGGGCACCACCAGTACAGAGCTTGCTCAGGAATGGCAGCAGGCAGGTGTGAGTGCATCTGCACGCACAGTGAGGTGAAAACTTTGGGAGGATGGCCTGGTGTCAAGAAGGGCAGCGAAGAAGCCACTTCTCTCCAGGAAAAACCTCAGGGACAGACTGATATTCTACAAAAGGTACAGGGATTGGACTGCTGAGGACTGGGGTAAAGTAATTTTCTCTGATGAATCCCCTTTCCGATTGTTTGGGGCATCCGGAAAAAAGCTTGTCGAGAGAAGACAAGTTAAGCGCTACCATCAGTCCTGTGTCATGCCAACAGTAAAGCATTCTGAGACAATTCATGGGGCTCACTCACAATTTTGCCTAAGAACACAGCCATGAATAAAGAATGTCATGAATAAAGAATGTTAAGAATGTTACCAACACATCCTCCGAGAGCAACTTCTCCCAACCATCCAGGAACAGTTTGGTGACGAACAATGCCTTTTCCAGCATGATGGAGCACCTTGCCATAAGGCAAAAGTGATAACTAAGTGGCTCGGGGAACAAAACATTTATATTTTGTGTCCATGGCCAGGAAACTCCCCAGACCTTAATCCCATTGAGAACGTGTGGTCAATCCTCAAGAGATGGGTGGACAAACAAAACCCCCCAAATTCTGACAAACTCCAAGCATTGATTATGCAAGAATGGGCTGCCATCAGTCAGGATGTGGCCCAGAAGTTAATTGACAGCATGCCAGGGCGGATTGCTGAGGTCTTGAAAAAGAAGGGTACACTGCAAATACTGACTCTTTGCATCAACTTCATGTAATTGTCAATAAAAGCCTTTGACACTTATGAAATGCTTGTAATTATACTTCAGTATTCCATAGTAACATCTGACAAAAATATCTAAAGACACTGAAGCAGCAGACTTTGTGAAATTAATATTTTTGTCATTCTCAAAACCTTGGGCCACGACTGTACAACCAAAATGGCATCCTGAGGCTAGGGGTCAGAGGTTAACATGGAGGGAATTCCAGGGTATCCATTATGGAAACAGCGGTCATCTTTAACCACATGTTATGCTTTATTATGGCCCTAGACTTCACTCCTTTTGGAACGGACCCCTCTTTGAAATGTAATCGTCTCTCTATGTATGTCTCTATACATCCTCCGTCGCTCCTCCTCTCTCTCTCTCTCGATTCCTCAGCTGTTTTCGCGCTCCCTCTCTGTCTTCCCTCTCTCATCGATGGATAGAGTTAATCAGGCAATTAAGGTCTAATTAAAAGAGACTGCAGAGAGACATAAGGGCTCTGACAGCTTGTTGTGGCCAGAATAGTGGTGTGTATGTGTGTGTGTTTGTATAATGTTTCCTGTGCATGTCTTGGCTGCGCACACACACACACACCCCTTCACTCACCCCACACATACACAAGATGTTTGATCCTGTTGCATGGCTGTCAGTTGGGCTCAGCATACACCAATAGTGTGTAGTAGTAGTAATAATAATACTAATAATAAACACAAACACACGCACATACAATTCTTATTCTCAACAAACAGAGGTGTGGGCGATAGAGAGCATAGGTAATAAACAAAACAATGAAAGTTACAAAATAGACTTTTTACTGTTTGAAACAAACTCGTAATACACTGCTGTTGCCTCTTGACCAAAGGCTATTTGTCAAACCTGGCACATCAAAAGAGATCTCTGCTTGAGTCAATGCAATCCCTCCGCCGGGCGAATTCTACAATCTAAAGCAGCTTGACAGGAAAAATAAAACAACACCTGATTTAATCTCAGAGACCCTTGTATCCAGAGAGCAATTTCACAACAAGCAAGAGAGAGAGGGGGCTTCAAATCCAAATGAATAAGAATACATGACAAAACAGCACGCAAAGAGAGAAGGCCACGAAGACAGCATCATGCTCCCGTCGCTCTTCTCTCTCTCATCGCTCTTTTCGCTTTCGTGGCTCTTACGGGATAGCCTAGCCATGCTTCGTCCAGAGTGGCTCGCCATGTTGCTACTATCAAGCCGACAGGTAGGTATCAACAGCCAAGTAGGGGTTCGAAGCTATAGTGAACTTAGATTGGTCAATCATGCTGCGGTATCGGAGTATTTGCATAAAGTTCAGCTCACACCCTTTTCACCATCCCTTGCCCATGCTCGCATCGTCCAACGGTCTCCCGCCCACTTCGCTCCTCATCACTTTTCTTCAATTGAAAATTAGTGGCTTCCGCTGTTTCATCGCCCAACATTGTACGCAGTTAACACAGGCTGTTATCGCTCTCGTCACTCCCAGACCCTAGGCATCGGATACGGGCAGTTACGTTTCATATAGGAGGAGAGGATAGGGGGAGGAGGAGGGGTGAGAAGAAGAAGACCTGCTAAAATGGGCCCAGCTGTCCAACTCACTTCCTGTTACATGGGGTAATCCTACTCTGACTTCTTTCAATAAGTAGGGGATTAGCAAGAGATAAAAACTACCAAAAAAAGATTGTTTAGCTGGCCAAGGGGAGGAAGACTGTTTGGCATCTGTGGATCTAGGTAAAGCTCTCTGTTACCTTATTGCAACTGACTATGGGTTGTGGCTATGGTACACCTGCAACGTGGTATATGTAGTTGTTCATGTGCACATACACATACAGAGTTTGTCCATTTCTGTGTGTTGAAGATTTGTACTGGACTTGTTGAAAGCAAATCACACTTGGATAGAAACAAAGAGAGAGAGAGGGAAGAGAGAGAGAGACACACACATGGATACACACACACACACACACACACACACACACACACACACACACACACACACACACACACACACACACACACACACACACACACACACACACACACACACACACACACACACACAAGATAGTTTGTCAAGAGAAGAGATATATCCCTACTGTAAAACACACTGTATCTTTCATGTGGGAGAGCATACAGGGAGTCGACCCTGGAGATATACTGGGAACTGGGCTTTGTCCCAAATGGCACCCTATTCCCTATGTAATACACTACTTTTGACCAACTCCTATGGGCCCTGGTCAAATGTAGTGCACTTCATAGGGAATAGGGTGCCATTTGCAACGCAGACTTGCTGTCTCCTCACGGTTTCTCCTCGGGGCGAATCAGCCTCCAATTCATTCATGTGTTGGAAGAGGAGGAGAGGAGTGTCAACCTGTATGCTAGGTGAAAAGCCTGTGTTTCCCAGCGCGCTCATGGCTCCTGAGTAGGCAGAGTAGGCCAGCAGGCCCGGTTGTATTATGGAGAATAAAAGCATGAGCGCGGTTGTTCCCCTGGGCACCCCATCGGCATACTCCCGGATTGGAGCGGTAGTCCTGGACAGACTTGGGAAGGGAGTGAGGGAGGGATTCAATGTACAGTGGAGAAGGAGCTAGGGAGAGTGAGAAAGGGAGAGAGGGAGGGATTCAATGTACAGTGGAGAAGGAGCTAGGGAGAGTGAGAAAGGGAGAGAGGGAGAGGTCAATGTACAGTGGAAAGCGAAGGAGGGAGAGACAAAGGGGGAGGGAGGGAGGGAGGGAGGGAGGGAGGGAGGGAGGGAGGGAGGGAGGGAGGGAGGGAGGGAGGGAGAGTAATCTGTCATTTTTCCTTCTTTGTCTCTTGTTTTATTCATCCTTTATTCTCTTGCAAGTAGCTGTCTGGTTTCGCTCTTTCCAACAACACACATCAACAGTAGACGTGTGCACTGAAACAAAAACACTAATAAACGTATACACGGTTAAACAAACATGGTAACACACACACACACACCAATCTCTTATACATAGTAATAAGGGAGCTTCTTCAAGCCCAAAACACACAATCAGTATTGGTGGAAGGTGTCCAAAATAATATTGACCCTTGATTTAGAGGCCATTTAAGATGCATTAGCTCCTCAGTAATTATTACTACTTTTGACCAACTCCTATGGGCCCTGGTCAAATGTAGTGCACTTCATAGGGAATAGGGTGCCATTTGCAACGCAGACTTGCTGTCTCCTCACGGTTTCTCCTCGGGGCGAATCAGCCTCCAATTCATTCATGTGTTGGAAGAGGAGGAGAGGAGTGTCAACCTGTATGCTAGGTGAAAAGCCTGTGTTTCCCAGCGCGCTCATGGCTCCTGAGTAGGCAGAGTAGGCCAGCAGGCCCGGTTGTATTATGGAGAATAAAAGCATGAGCGCGGTTGTTCCCCTGGGCACCCCATCGGCATACTCCCGGATTGGAGCGATAGTCCTGGACAGACTTGGGAAGGGAGTGAGGGAGGGATTCAATGTACAGTGGAGAAGGAGCTAGGGAGAGTGAGAAAGGGAGAGAGGGAGGGATTCAATGTACAGTGGAGAAGGAGCTAGGGAGAGTGAGAAAGGGAGAGAGGGAGGGGTCAATGTACAGTGGAAAGCGAAGGAGGGAGAGACAAAGGGGGAGGGAGGGAGGGAGGGAGGGAGGGAGGGAGGGAGGGAGGGAGGGAGGGAGGGAGGGAGGGAGGGAGGGAGGGAGGGAGGGAGGGAGGG
This sequence comes from Salvelinus fontinalis, assembly GCF_029448725.1. NCBI lineage: Eukaryota > Metazoa > Chordata > Actinopteri > Salmoniformes > Salmonidae > Salvelinus > Salvelinus fontinalis. Next base: position 11,633,510 of record NC_074680.1, on the reverse strand, counting down.
AGGGAGGGAGACAGACAGAGAGGGAGAGTAATCTGTCATTTCTCCTTCTTTGTCTCTTGTTTTATTCATCCTTTATTCTCTTGCAAGTAGCTGTCTGGTTTCGCTCTTGCCAACAACACACATCAACAGTAGACATGTGCACTGAAACAAAAACACTAATAAACGTATACACAGTTAAACAAGCATGGTAACACACACACACACACACCAATCTCTTATACATAGTAATAAGGGAGCTTCTTCAAGCCCAAAACACACAATCAGTATTGGTGGAAGGTGTCCAAAATAATATTGACCCTTGATTTAGAGGCCATTTAAGATGCATTAGCTCCTCAGTAATTATGAGAAACTCAATTATAACAATCCTCTGAAGACTAGAACCAAACTGGAGGGCTTAAGTTTAAGCAATGGTGTTACAAAACCAATAACTAGCCGACCGATTTTTTATGCACTCATGGGGTGGATTGCAATAAACAGGCAGAACTTAATGCCCTCCGCAAGTTACCGCTGGATTTCAATGCTACTTACGGGAGAGTACATCCACCTGCATGTTAAAACAAACGTGATTGCGATCATAAACACACAAGAATAAACCAGCAGATAAATTGTTACCATGTCAAGTGATTATGATACGAGAAAGCTGCGCCTACGCCCCCAAATTAAATATCCACCTATCCGGAGTATCGGAAACTGGAAGGCTGATGAATTTAAAAAGACTTATTAGAGTATTTAGAGTATAAGAATATATTATTAGAGTATAAGAATATAGAAATAGTAGACCTGTATTTCATTCAAACATTTCACCTTAGATGTCAAAATAACATGTGTGCTACTTGAAATAACTTTATTAGACTACATTTTAATTTGATCAAAAATATAGATTATATAGTCACGATTGACTTGATTTAATACACATTTCCAATATGGACAGCCCAGGGATATTTTCTCCCGATCTTGATAAGAAATTACCACTCTTTTTAAAGACGAGTTGTAATTAATAACTTACATAAATTGGAAACCAATACATGATAAGAATAGGCTACACCGTCAACATTAGTTTCCCATTCGTACATGTCGGGTAAATTGCCATAGTAGATTTGCCGTGGTAAACGAGGAACTACTTTATGTCAGTTGTACGGAATGATTGTCAAATAGACCAATCGTTCTTAGTCTAGTAAAAGAAACAGGATCAATTTGTCCAGAGGGTGAAACGTTGGTGCATTTTTTTGGCAGCGATCAGCACTAAAAGATCCTCGACATCCTCGACATCCGCTTTAAGGAGCAGTAAATCAGTGGCCAGTGATGGATACAATTGAGATCAGCTGTGCGGGTGATTTTCGTGTGTATTGATCAAATCCCATGGGGTTTTGTTTGTCACATGCTTCGTAAACAAGAGGTGTAGACTAACAGGGAACTGCTGACGGACCTATCCCAACAATGCAGAGAGAAATAGCACAAGGAATAATCACACAATGAGTAACGATAACTTGGCAATATACACGGGGTGCCAGTACCTAGTCGATGTCTAGAGGTACGAGGTAATTTGATGGTTTGGCGAGAGATTACCTTGTGTTAATACGCTGGCCAATGTTTGTTGCACTAGGCCCGTTATGTCCAAGGGGTTTTAGGCCTAGCTACATGGTCTTTAACCTGACTTGATGTGTGCATAAATGTGAGAAAGTAAGCTTGTGCGACTAGGTGTTGAATGTACAATATATACCCGAACGACAGCTACCTTACCTTAGATCCAGGGCCAGCGCCTTCTTGAGTCCACGCAGATTACTATTTGCTAAAACGGTGACGAAACATAAATATGTACAAAAAGGAAAAATTACAAAAGGCATGCCCATTGTCATCAAACAAAACCAGCAGCCACACGGCTCTGCCGGCTGGGACACGGACTGGCGAACCCCCTAATTGGCAGCACCGGTGTACAAATAAGGGCTTCGCTCAGCATTTAGACCCAGTTACTGCTGCCACCTGGGGATGGAGTGTGGAAGTGTATCACGGTAGTGTGTTTGTCTATGTTCTAACACTACCCTTCACCCCATATCATAACATGTGGTAAGTGGATTTGGAGTTCATTTAGTGAGTTGAGGGGTAAAACAGTCAACAGTCATTTTTTAAGCTTTAACAGTCCAACCTGGAAGTATGTTGTGGAAAAGTGTGTGTGTGATATACATACAGTGCCTTCAGAAAGTATTAATACCCTTTGACTTGTTCCACATTTTGTTGTGTTACAGCCTCAATTCAAAATGGATTCCAGAGATGTTTTTTTCACCCATCTATACCCAATAATGACAAAGTGAAAACATGTTTTTAGAAATGTTTGAAAATGTATTGAAAATGAAATACAGAAATATCTCATTTGCATGAGTATTCACAACCCTGAGTCAATACTTTGTAAAAGTACCTTTAGCGGCGATTATAGCTGTGAGTCTTTCTGGGTAAGTCTCTAAGAGCTTTGCACACCTGGATTGTATAACATGTGCTCATTATTCTTCAAGCTCTATCATGTTGATTGTTGATCATTGCTAGACTACCATTTTCAAATCCGGCCATAGATTTTCAAGACGATTTAGTCAAAACTGTAACTAGGCCACTCAGGAACATTCAATGTCGTCTTGGTAAGCAACTCCAGTTTAGATTTGGCCTTGTGTTTTAGCGTCCTGCTGAAAGGTTAATTAGTCTCCCAGTGTCTGTTGGAAAGCAGTCTGAACCAGGTACTCCTCTAGGATTTTGCCTGTGCTTAGCTCTATTCCGTTTCTTTGATCCCCACCAAAAACTCCCTAGACCTTAAACAAGAATACCCATAAGATGATTCAGCCACCACCATGCTTGAAAATATGAAGAGTGGTACTCAGTCATGTGTTGTGTTGGATTTGCCCCAAACATAACGCTTTGCATTCAGGACAAAAAGTACATTTCTTTGCACGTGTGTGTGTGTACTTGCATGCCATGTCTATTTGAAGTGTATGTAGATGTTGGTCATGTGCCTCAGGTCTTTCTTCAGAGAGAGGAGTGTTTTATTCATGGTATCATGTGTTCTCCATGTGCCTGGGGATATTGGTATATGACCTTGTGTATACTGTACATGAATACATTCATGCATGTGCTGCATCTCTGTGTATATAGTGTAATGCATCCTGGTATCAGTTAATATGCACATACAGTTGAAGTCGGAAGTTTACATACACCTTGGCCAAATACATTTAAATTCAGTTTCACAATTCCTGACATTTAATCCTAGTAAAAATTCCCTGTTTTAGGTCAGTTAGGATCACCACTTTATTTTAAGAATGTGAAATGTCAGAATAATAGTAGAGAGAATGATTTATTTAAGCTTTTATTTCTTTCATCACATTCCCAGTGGGTCAGAAGACTACATAAACTCAATGAGTATTTGGTAGCATTGCCTTTAAATTGTTTAACTTTAACTAGGCCTCCTTGCTCGCACACACTTTTTCAGTTCTGCCCACAAATGTTCTATAGGCTTGAGGTCAGGTCTTTGTGATGGCCACTCCAATACCTTGCAGTTGTTGTCCTTAAGCCATTTTGCCACAACTTTGGAAGTATGCTTGAGGTCATTGTCCATTTGGAAAACCCATTTGCGACCAAGCTCTAACTTCCTGACTGATGTCGTGAGATGTTGCTTCAATATATCCACATAATTTTCCTCCCTCATGATGCCATCTATTTTGTGAAGTGCACCAGTCCCTCCTGCAGCAAGCACCCCCACAACATGATGCTGCCACCCCCGTGCTTCACTGTTGGGATGGTGTTCTTCGGCTTGCAAGCATACCCCTTTTTCCTCCAATCACAACGATGGTCATTATGGGCAAACAGTTCTATTTTCATTTCATCAGACCTGAGGACATTTCTCCAAAAAGTACTATCTTTGTCCCCATGTGCAGTTGCAAACCGTATTCTGGCTTTTTTATGGCGGTTTTGGTGCAGTGGCTTCTTCCTTGCTGAGTGGCCTTTCAGGTTATGTCGATATAGGACTCGTTTTACTGTGGATATAGATACTTTTGTAACCGTTTCCTCCAGCATCTTCACAAGGTCCTTTGTTGTTCTGGTATTGATTTGCACTTTTCGCACAAAAGTACGTTCATCTCTAGGAGACAGAACGCGTCTCCTTCCTGAGCAGTATGATGGCTGAGTGGTCCCATGGTGTTTATACTTGCATACTATTGTTTGTACAGATGAACGTAGTACCTTCAGCCGTTTGGAAATTGCTCCCAAGGCTGAATCAGACTTGTGGAGGTCTACAATTGTCTTTCTGAGGTCTTGGCTGATTTCTTTTGATTTTCCCATGATGTCAAGCAAAGAGGCACTGCGTTTGAAGGTAGGCCTTGAAATACATCCACAGGTACACCTCCAATTGACTCAAATTATGTCAATTAGCCTATCAGAAGCTTCTAAAGCCATGACATCATTTTCTGGAATTTTCCAAGCTGTTTAAAGGCACAGTCAACTTAGTGTATGTAAACTTCTGACCCACTGGAATTGTGATACAGTGAGTTATAAGTGAAATAACCTATCTTTAACTTCTTATGGCTGCATGGGGCAGTATTGAGTAGCCAGTTAAATCGTGCCCATTTCAAACGGCCTCGTACTCAATTCTTGCTCGTACAATATGCATATTATTATTACTATTGGATAGAAAACACTCTCTAGTTTCTAAAACCGTTTGAATTATTTCTCTGAGTGAAACAGAACTCCTTCTGCAGCACATTTCCTGACCAGGAAGTGGAATGTCAGAAATCGATGCTCTGTTCAACTTCATGCCTATACATGGGCAATGAACGTAAGAGTCTACGTACACTTCATACACCTTCCCCTGGTTGTCGAGAGGTGGTGAGAGAAGAAATTTCGTGTCTATCTTGGTCTGAGGTGGAATTAAAGCTCTTTGTATGACGTGACCGTCCATTTCCTGTTTCTGGACTGCGCGAAAGAGGACATGGATTTGCCTTCTATTTAGCTGTCGTTATGGACGACTAACATCTCCGGTTTAGATTTTATTTGATACATGTGACCATATCATCGTAAAGTATGTTTTTTCAATATAGTTTAATCAGATTATTGAATTTTTTTTCGGGAGTTTTGCCGTGTTCCGTTCTCTGACTTTGTTGACGTTGGAGAGATCCGTGCCACTTGGCAAGTGCCCATGCTAAATCAAGAGGGAAATTTGCCGTTCCAGATCCAAACAACGACTGTTCTGGACAAAGGACACCTTGTCCAACATTCTGACGGAAGATCACCAAAAGTAAGAAACATTTTATGATGCTATTTCTAATATATGTCGCGCATGTGAACTGGTCGTCGGCGCCCAAGTGTTTCTGGCTATTGTGGCTAGCCAGAAACACTTGGTGTTAATATAACGCTATATTGTGTTTTCGCTGTAAAACACTTGATAAATCGGAAATATTGTCTGGAATCACAAGATGCCTGTCTTTCAATTGCTGTACACTATGTATTTTTCAGAAATGTTTTATGATGAGTATTTAGTTATTTGGCGTTGGTGTCTGTAATTTTTCTGTCTGCTTTCGGTGCAATTTCTGACTGTAGCTGCAATGTAAACTATGATTTATACCTGAAATATGCAAATTTTTCGAAAAAAAACATATGCTATACAATAAATATGTTATCAGACTGTCATCTGATGAGGTTGTTTCTTGATTAGTGGCTATTTCTATCTTTATTTGGCCGAATTTGTGATAGCTACTGATGGAGTCAAAAACTGATGGAGTAATAAAAGTGGAGTCTTTTGCTAACGTGGTTAGCTAATAGATTTACATATTTTGTCTTCCCTGTAAAACATTAAAAAAATCGGACATGTTGGCTGGATTCACGAGATGTGTACCTTTCATATGCTGTATTGGACTTGTTAATGTGTGAAAGTTAAATATTTAAAAAAATTATATTTTGAATTTCGCACCCTGCACTTGAAGTGGCTGTTGTCATAAATGTACCGACGTCGGGCTTGCACGCCAAACAGGTTAAACAATTGTTGTAAAAATTACTTGTGTCATGCACAAAGTAGATGTCCTAACCGACTTGTCAAAACTATAGTTTGTTAACAAGAACTTTGTGGTGGTTGAAAAACGAGTTTTAATGACTCCTAAGTGTATGTAAACTTCCGACTTTAACTGTAGTGATTATTTAGCAAAAATACGTGCATCACCAGCCATCATGTCTTAGTGAATGAGGGATCCATATTCCCTGTTCCAATATCCCCACTAGCATACTACAGAGCACTATTCTAATAGTGATCACATCCACACATGACAATTTGATCGCTATAATCAGTTGAATACTTTAACCACATTCACTATTCAGACTTGAGATAAGTTGACTTAATATGGACTTACAGGGATAGTTCAGGATTTTGGCAATTAACCCCTTCTGTCTACTTTTGGATTCCATTTTTGTCTCTGCGTGCAGTCTAAAGGAAGTTGCTAACTAGCGTTAGCGCAATTGCTAACCATGGAAATAGCTCGCATTCTAGCTGTCCTTACAGACTTCAAGTCATTGCTCTAACGCTAGTTATCATTGGCCCGCGAAACTACCTCTAACTTCCTTCATACTGGATGCAGAGACATAACAATGGTATCCACGAGTTCATCTAACTCTGGGGAAGTAGATAAATCACGAACTATCCTTTAAGTCAATAAAGCATAACAAAAAAAAAAATCAAGTCTGACTAAGCAGAGTGTAAAGCCACAGAGATTGGGATATATAGGGCAGAAGGGGTGGCTGTGTTTTTTAACCTGGCAGCAGAAGGCATGTGTGGCATTTGCCTGCTTTCGCGTGGGCGTCCGTGGGTCATAATGTGTACTGCTGTGCCCTTCCCACACTCTGGGCCAGACGGTGACCAGGAGGTGTGCTTGCTGTCCGCCTACCGCTGGTGATGTCATCCCCCAGGACCGTACTAGCAGATCAACAGGGGAGAGAGAGTGGGTGGGGAGAGAAAGAGAGAGAGAGAGTGAGTGAGCGAGCGAGCGAGCGAATGATGGTGCCTGCAAAGGAAGGCAGACATGAGCCATTGGAGTAGACCATGTAACCTTTATTTAACTAGGAAAGTCAGTTAAGAACAAATTATTATTTACAATGATGGTCTACCCGGACAACGCTGGGCTAATTGTGCGCCACCCTATGGGACTCCCGAACACGACCAGATGTGATGCAGCCTGGATTCGAACCAGGGACTGTAGTGACGCCTCTTGCACTGAGATGCTATGCCTTAGACCGCTGCGCTACTCGGGAGCCCATAATTGAAACCTAAAATGCTTTACAGTCAAGAAGGGTTGACCTTAACTCAAAACTCTTGTGTCAGGAGAGTACCAGGATCCCAAAACCAAAATTGGGTGGATACCTAGAAAATTGTTTATGTATGGCCCCAGAGAATCAACAATCAAAACCGTTGGCTTGCCTCATTGGTTACAACTTAGCATTAACACCATGGAGTGTAAACCAATGAGAGTGGTAGGGGTTAGCATATTATATATTTGTACCATCCCCTTAGTATGCTCTATGTGACTTGCTCCTCAGTGAATTGAAGCATGTCACTGAACTGTAGCATCATGTAGACAGACAAAAGTTGACATGTGTACATGTATCTCCATTCATGTCTGTGATCCTCAGCACCTTGGGAATAGCTAATTGAGTTGAGGAAGGTTGGAAGATTGGCTGGGGAAGATGGCTGACAAAGTGTCTCTTTGTCATGAGGGCCCATGACAGTGTGTGTGTGTGTGTGTGTGTGTGTGTGTCTGTGTGTGTGTCTGTGTGCGTGCGTGCATGTCTGTGTGTGTGTGCGTGTGCCAGTATGTGCCACTATGGAATTTAAAACTTTTTCAATCTAGGGTTTATTCTTCTCCACTTCCTGTCTGACTGACGTGCCCAAAGGAAACGGCCTATTAGTCAGGCCCAAAAGCCAGGATATGCATATAATTGGTACCATTGGATAGAAAACACTTTGAAGTTTGTAGAAATGTTAAAGTAACATATGAGACTATAACACAATAGATATGGTAGGAGAAAATCCAAAGAAAAACCAACCAGATATTACATTTTTTTGTGGAAAGTATAGGGGCATATCCAAATGCAGCTCCCAGATTGCAATTCCTATGACTTCCACTAGATGTCAACAGTCTTTGTTCAAGGTTTCAGGCTTGTTTCTTCCAAAACGAGGAAGAATTCATCCACAGATACACCTCCAATTGACTCATGAGGTCAATTAGCCTATCAGAAGCTTCTAAAGCGTGACACCATTTTCTGGACTTTCCCAAGCTGTTTAAAGGCACAGTCAACTTAGAGTATGCAAACTTCCGACCCAAAAATGATTTGTGTCATGCACAAAGTAGATGTCTTAATCGACTTGCCAAACTATAGTTTGTTAACCTGTCTAGGATCAGCGTGGCGCTAGCGGCACACCCCCCCCCCCCCCCACTGAAAAACCAGTGCCGCGAAATTCAAAAAAAATATTTTTTTTAAATATTTAACTTTCACACATTAAAGTCCAATACAGCTAATGAAAGACACAGATCTTGTGAATCCAGTCAACATTTCCGATTTTTAAAATGTTTTACAGGGAAGACACAATATGTAAAGATGTACATCTATTACCTAAAAACACATTAGCATAATCCACCATCTTTTATTTGTCCACCAACACCAGTAGCCATCACCAATTCGGCTAAACTAAGATATTTATAGCCCCTAACCAACAAAAAAACTCATTAGATGACAGTCTGATAACATATTTATGGTATGGGATAGGTTTTGTTAGAAAAAAGTGCATATTTCAGGTAGATGGCATAGTTTACAATTGCACCCACCGTCACAAATGGACTAGAATAATTACAATGAGCAACGTGTTTACCTAACTACTAATCATCAAACATTTCGTAAAAATACACAGCATACACGAATCGAAAGACACAGATCCTGTGAATACAGACAATATTTCAGATTTTCTAAGTGTCTTACAGCGAAAACACAATAAATCGTTATATTAGCTTAGCACATAGCAATTAGCAGCCCAGCAATGATTCTAGCCAAAGTGAGCGATAAAAGTCAACATCGCCAAAAGATATTAATTTTTTCACTAACCTTCTCAGAATTCTTCCGATGACACTCCTGTAACATCACATTACAACATGCATATACAGTTTGATCGAAAATGTTTATATTTAGCCACCAAAATCATGGTTAGACAATGTGAAATGTAGACAAGCTGGTAAAGAAAAAGTCCTTGCGCCACTTAGACAGTGATCTACTCTTATACATAAATACTCATAAACGTGACTAAAAAATATAGGGTGGACAGGGATTGATAGACAATTTAATTCTTAATACAATTGCGTTATTACATTTTTTAATTTATCCTTACTTTTCAATACAGTTTGCGCCAAGCGAAGCTACGTCAAAAAACATGGCGTCCTAAGCCACTAAAATGTTTCGACAGAAACACGATTTATCATAATAAAAATGTCCTACCTTGAGCTGTTCTTCCATCAGTATCTTGGGCAAAGGATCCTTTCTTGGGAGAAATCGTCTTTTGGTGGAAAGCTGTCCTCTTGCCATGTGGAAATGTCAACTGCGTTCGGGATGAACTGAAAAGCGTGCCCAACTTTTCACATCGTTGCAAAAATAAATGTCCCAAAATCGCACTAAACGGATATAAATTGCTATAAAACGCTTTAAATTAACTACCTTATGATGTTTTTAACTCCTATAACGAGTGAAAAGATGACCGGAGAAATATAACAGGCTAAACTAACGCTTGGAACAGGTGCGCGCCGGTGTCCTCTAGGCTCATGACGCAGCTCCAAAAGAATGACTAGCTTCAGGGTTTTTTCATTTGTAGGGCCTGTGAACGCGCAATCGACCCCATTGGAATCGTCATCACGTAAAGGCATCCAGGGGAAGACGTAAGAAGTGTCCGTATAGTCATAGCAATGACAGTGCCCTTTTAACTGACTTCAGAAGAGTGGCCAACATTTCTCAAATCTGACTCCATGTCAGGGAAATTGCTGTAGAATGGGCTCTGTTCCACTTAGAGACAAAATTTCAACTCCTATAGAAACTATAGACTGTTTTCTATCCAATAATAATAATAATATGCATATTGTACGATCAAGGATTTTGTGGGAAGCCGTTTAAAAAATTAGCCAAATTAGCATAAATAGTCTAAACAGCGCCCCCATCCCCAACAGGTTAACAAAAATGTGTGGAGTGGTTGAAAAACGAGTTTTAATGACTCCAACCTAAGTGTATGTAAACTAACGACTTTAACTGTATGTGGCACATTTTCACAACTCTTAAGGACAAACTCTAAACAGATCATCAAAATTACTCATATTTCTAAGTACAACAAATAAATTCATAAAGTCCCTTGTTCACTCTTTCAATTTGGATACATATTCAATCTAAGTGTTTGCTTTTAAAATGCAATATTCACTTTACTTTTCATATGATTTTCTTGTAATTTGTTAAAATAAAAATGACTATAATTTCTGAAGCAATGCGGCTTGGTTGGGTTGTGTTTCGGAGACGCATGGCTTTCGACTTTCGTCTCTCCCGAGCCCGTACGGGAGATGTAGCGATGAGACAAGATAGTAATTACTAACCATTGGATACCACGAAATTGGGGAGAAAAAGGGGGTAAAAAATAAATAAATAAAAAATGTGTGGGCAGAACTGAAAAATCGAGCAAGGAGGCCTACAAACCTGACTCAGTTACACCAGCTCTGTCAGGAGGAATGGGCCAAAATTCACACAACTTATTGGGAGAATCTTGTGGAAGGCTACCCGAAACTTTTGACCCAAGTTAAACAGTTTAACGGCAATGCTACCAAATACTAATTGAGTGTATGTAAACTTCTGACCCACTGGGAATGTGATGAAAGAAATAAAAGCTGAAATAAACCATTCTCTCTACTATTATTCTGACATTTCACATTCTTAAAAACTGACCTAAGACAGGGAATTTTTACTAGGATTTAATGTCAGGAATTGTGAAAAAACGGACTTTAAACGTATTTGGCTAAAGTGTATGTAAACTTCGACTTCAACTGTAAGTCCGGGTCCAAAAATTAAGAGTACAGATAATTTTATGGGATAATACAAATGTTTTTGAGTAAATGTATGTATTTGTTGTCTTCATTTTGATAAGAGAGATGACAATGTAATGATTTTAAGGTTATTTGTTGATGTGAATATCCACATTTTCAGATTTTATAGTTTTGTCATTAGATTTGGTGTGGGGTGGGGTTACCAGAATTTATAGCCCAATAAATGATAGTGTGTGTGTGTGAGAGAGAGTGAGTTGTCAGAACTAAGAGAAACCATGCAAGCCTATTTTTCTATGTCTCACAAATATTCATCAGCGTTTTCAAGTCATAAGCTAGTGTGAGCACATTTACGTAAAGAGTGTTTACTTTTGAAGATGCTGTGTGGTGGAGGACAACTGATAAACACCAAATCAGGCAAAACACAGTCTGAGACTTTGAGCGGTAGTTGATAGAGTTGCTCATATTTTGATAGTACGAAAATACTTCAAACTGTCATCAAGCTTATTAAAATCAACAGTAATTGTTTGTCTAACATCCTTGGATATGTTGCGAGCCTCGTTCCAGACTCATTTGAATCCAAATGACAATTAAGTCTGATGTTCTCATCGACGGTGGACGGTGTCGTTAGCAGATTAGGGAACACAAACCAATCATAGTCGGCGAGATGAAAAGGAATAAGAAAACAATAATGATATTATTCATCCCAATCTTGATTGTTTATGAAGGCTGCCTGAAATGTCCCTGGCGAACGGAGCCATCTTTTGGCCAAAACCACTGAGGAATTGTGGCCAAACGCCATTGAAACTGAACCATACAGCTTGGTAAAAGTTTTTGCAGTCTGGTAGGCCTACAAACTGTACAGTTTGTGATTAGCTTTTTCCCCAAGAGTTGAAAAAGTACCACGAGTGACTGTCCATTTCCATGAACAAACAACTGAACTGGAGTCTGTTCTTGGGCTCTGGTACACTTGAGTGTTGGCCTCAAGGGAATTTGATGAAGCAAATGGTTTATTAGATCTTGAGCTCTGGGGTTCACCAAAAATGTCAAATGTTTTTTCAAAGGCTTACATGACACTGATCAGAATAGGAAACTGTACACAGTACAGTGAAATGGGTGAACTTTTCCCATGAACACATTTACCACTAAACCAAAATGTATTTCCAAGGGCAATCACAACACCAATCAGAATGGGGAACTGTAAAGTAGATGTTTTTCCAAAGGCATATGCAAAACCAATAAGAATTGGAAACTGTACTCAGTATATTGCACAAATCTTTTCAGGAATACATAAACAGCCTGAACAGTCAGTCTCTTTGTGTCTTCAATTCCCGAAACTATACAATTACAGTATGGTTGGTGCACTGATGTCACGCCCTGACCTTAGAGAGCATTTTATGTCTCTATTTTGGTTTGGTCAGGGTGTGATTTGGGTGGGCATTCTATGTTCATTTTTCTATGTGTTGTATTTCTTTGTTTTGGCCGGGTATGGTTCTCAATAAGGGACAGCTGTCTATCGTTGTCTCTGATTGGGAACCATACTTAGGTAGCATTTTCCCACCTGTGTTTTGTGGGTAGTTATTTTCTGTTTAGTGTTTTCTGCACCTGACAGGACTGTTTCGGTTTCGTTTTGCACTTTGTTATTTTGTTCTAGTGTTCAGTTTAAATAAAAGTCATGAACACTTACCACGCTGCGCTTTGGTCCGATTCTTCCTCTTCAGACGACGACACCCGTTGCAACTGAACACTAGGGATGGGCATTTGAAATGATTTGATCGGTGACAGTTCTTGTGGAACCTCAGTTATATGCACGCCTGTAATTGCTATTTGATGTTGAGAAAGTAGCGTACTGTTGTCAGTGCTGACTGGAGGGCTAAATGAGCTAGCTTAATGCACTGTCATAAAAAACTACATTGCATAGGGGTACTGTGATGCACATTCAAGATCATTTGTATATATTAAACATAATTCCTTGGCATATCCTTCTTCCTATTTCGAAATGTATTTGGCTGGTATTTTAGGAGTCTGTGTGTGTGGAAAATGGACGATAAAGTGACCTTCTTTTAAACAGGTTTGGTGGTGAGATCGTATTTCTGTCTGTAATAAAGCCCTTTTGTGGGGTAAAACTCATTCTGATTGGGTGGACCTGGCTCCCCAGTGTGTGCACCCTTACCCAGTCATTTGAAATCCATAGATTAGGGCCTAATTCGTTTATTTCAATTGACTGACTTCCTTTTATGAAGTGTAACTCAGTAAAATCTTTGAAATTGTTGCATGTTGCGTTTATATTTTTGTTCAGTATATACATTATTATTTATTTAACTTTTATATAACAAGGCAAGTCAGTTAAAAACAAATTCTTATTTACAATTCCTTAGACCGCTGCGCCACTCGGGAGCCCGAATGCACTGGGTATAGTAAAACAGCAAACTTTGCAATGAAAGGTTCTGGGTCTACAAAACATTAAGGATACCTGCTCTTTCCATGACATAGACTGACGAGGTGAATCCAGCTGAAAGCTATGATCCCTTATGTCACATGATAAATTCATGGATTGTGAATGGGCAAGACAAAATATTTAAGTGCCTTTAACAAGGGAATTGGAGTAGGCGCCAGGCGCACCGGTTTGTGTCAAGAACTGCAACGCTGCTAGATTTTTCACGCTCAACAGTTTCCCTGGTCCACCACCCAAAGGACATCCATCCAACTTGACGCAACTGTGTGAAGTATTGGATTCAACATGGGCAAGCATCCATGTGGAATGCTTTCAACACCTTGTAGAGTCTATGCCCAGTTAATTGAGGCTGTTCTGAGGGCAAAGGGGGAGGGTGCAACTCAAAAGGAAGGTGTTGCTCATGTTTGGTATATTCCTTTCGGAAATTATTCAGAACCCTTGATTTTTTTTCCCACATTTTGTTAATTTACAGTGTTGGAATCTGCTAAACTTTGAACATTGAGATATTAAATAAATGATAGAGAAGAAGCCTTGAATAGGAAGAGTAGAAGAGAATGGGTTTTGTGTCAGAAGTTAAGGGTTCTCTGTAAAAAGTCAGAAGGCTTTGGAATGTGTTTGATGGGGGAGAGGAGAGCGATGTGCTGATATAGGGAAGACAGATGGATATCTGTGGATTAGGTGAAGGAGGGGTGAGGTCAGTTCCCCTAAAGGGAGTAATCAGGGTTAGTATCTGGTTACCTTTTTCCTGTTGGGTATAAACTAAGGATTGGAGAGAAGGAGTGTCTTAAGTAGGATGTATATAACCAATGGAGAGACATGTTTTGCTGTCTGATTACAGCTGTACAGAACCTTTGGGAAGATTTAAACTTGGTTAAAGCTTCTCTAGTGTCCGTGAGTTATTTACTCTGAAAAATAAGAACCTAACAACAACCTTATTCTAAAATTGATTAAATCGTTTCCCCCCCTCATCGATCTACACACAATACCCCATAATTTCCATAATGAAAAAGCAAAAAACATTATTTTAAATTTGTATATTTGCTAATAAAAGAAAAAATGAAATATCACATTTAAAGTAAGTATTCAGAGCCTTTACTCAGTACTTTGAAGCACCTACAGCCTCGAGTCTTCCAGGGTACAAGCTTGGCACACTTGTATTTGGGGAGTTTCTCCCATTCTTCTCTGCAGATCCTCTCAAGCTCTGTCCGGTTGATGGGGAGTGTTGCTGCACAGCTATTTCAGGCCTCTTCAGAGATGTTAGATCGGGTTCAAGTCCGGGCTCTGGCTGGGCCACTCAAGAGACTTGTCCCGAAGCCACTCCTATGTTGTCTTGGCTGTGTGCTTAGGGTCATTGTCCTGTTGGAAAGTGAACCTTCGTCCCAGTCTGAGGTCCTGAGCGCTCTGGAGCATGTTTTCATCAAGGATCTCGCTGTGCTTTGTTCTGTTCATCTTTGCCTCGATCCTGACTAGTCTCCCAGTCCCTGCTGCTGAAAAACATCCCCACAGCATGATGCTGACACCAACATGCTTCACCGTAGGGATGGTGCCAGGTTTCTTCCAGACGTGACGTGTAGTATTCAGGCCAAAGAGTTCAATCTTGGTTTCATCAGACCAGAGAATCTTGTTTCTCATGGTCTGAGAGTCTTTAAGTACCTTTTGGCAAACTCCAATTGGCTGTCATGTGCCTATAACTGAGGAGTGGCTTCCGTCTGGCCACTCTACCATAAAGGCCTGATTGGTGGAGTGCTGCAGAGATGGTTGTCCGTCTGGAAGGTTCTCCCATATCCACAGAGGAACTCTAGAGCTCTGTCAGAGTCACCATCGGATTCTTGGTCACCTCCCTAAACAAAGGCCCTTCTCCCCCGATTGCTCAATTGGGCTGGGCGGCAAGCTCTAGGAGTATTGGTAGTTCCAAACTTCTTCCATTTAAGAATGATGGAAGCCACTGTGTTCTTAGAACCTTCCATGCTGCAGAAATGGTTTGGTACCCTTCCCCAGATCTGTGCCTTGATACAATCCTGTCTCGGAGCTCTACAGACAATTCCTTTGACCTCATGGCTTGTTTTTTTCTCTGACATGCACTGTCAACTGTGGGACCTTATATACGTATACAGGTGTTTGCCTTTCCAAATCATGTCCAATCAATTTAATTTACCACAGGTGGACTCCAATCAAGTTGTAGAAACATCTCAAGGATGATCAATGGAAACAGGATGCACCTGAGCTAAAATTCGAGTCTCATAGCAAAGGGTCTGAATACTTATGTAAATAAGGTATTTGTTAATTTTTTTTTTATACATTTGTAAAAAATTCTATAAACCTGTTTTCACTTTGTCATTATAAGGTATTGTGTGTAGATTGCTGAGGAATTATCTTTATTTTATCCATTTTAGAATAAGGCTATAAAAAGTCAAGGGGTCTGAATACTTTCTGAAGGCACTGTAAAGTCATTCATAAGCATGTTTAGAATTACAGGAAATTAGCTTTAAAACTACAACATTTTATCTTAACCTCATGACAAAATGTGTAGAATAGCAGGAAATCTGGGAATCCTGGGATGGGGCCCTTACTGTTCGTGAGATATACTTTTGGTCTTGCTCTTTGTAAGGGGAGTACGTGTAGGGTTGGTTAGGGGGATTACATCAAAGCAGCACAGTTAAGAGGCATCTCTCATGATCATACAAAAGCATTATGTACCTGGTAAGGAGCATGGTGGTAAGCAAATATTGCTGCTGTAGGCCTTTCTGTTTTCTTGCAGCTTTCTATAAATTAGCTGGCTCCATTATTGTCCTTTTTGAGTTCTGTGCTAAAACAGGAAAAATAACACTCCTACCGTAGGTTACATTGACGCTCATTTTGGGCTTAGTGTGTGTGTGTGTGTGTGTGTTGTGCATGTTCATGTGCCAACGTGGACATATGTGTATGTGTGTGGTAGCATAAGAGTGGGCTTTACAGTCCTGTGGCAGGTAAGGCCAGAAAGGAGAGAGGGAGGGTGACTGACGACTGGGTCGTTCTACCAATTTGGTGCCTTTTGAGAAGTGTATCTTGGAGAGAAAAATAAATGTTTGATTTCACATAATTTCAACATTCTGTCTTAAAGCGCACATAAAAAATATGTTTTCCCATCGCAAGAGGTTTAAAAAAGTACTATAGTAAGTGCCTATTAAGTGTCAAATAATGTAACAGTGTTGATCGTAACAGGGTTGATGATTTAATCTTAAATCAGCCATAGATCCCCTTGTGACAGGGGGAATAGAAGCTTGCTGTGTGCAACATGGAGTGGCAATTGAATGCAAGCTTCACAAAAACATTTAAAGTGTTAAAACATTTCTTGCCCTGTCTATCTATGGGTAATAGGGTTGACGTGGTATGCTCAACCCACTCAGTTTTCCACTACAAAACACCAGGAAATGGCCAAAATAAGTAGAACCAGCTATGATTTGACAATTATGCTGAATGTTTAATTCGATTTTTTTTTAAAGGTTTCACAATGTTAAATCAAGAGTTCAGTTCACGTGAAAGAGTTGATCTTAAATAAGGGACATAAGGAAATGAATCACTAAATCACATTAAATAAATGATGATCTCCAGAAATGACTGGCAAAGCAACAAAATAACTAGGGCCTTGTAATGACGGTGAAAATCATGGTTATGTGGGTTAAAATGATCTTCCAAGAAGTCACAGCGTGTGCACAGATTGAGGGACATACCAAAATGCGGAATGTTTTGGCATTTTAGCAAGTCTTTATTTGTATAAAAAATCTGATTTATTGAATGGCCCATGTGGTCTATATTAAAGGGGACTTCATTTAATACAGTGCCTTCAGAAATGATTCATACCTCTTGACTTATTCCACATTTTGTTGTGTTACAGCCTGAATTCAACATTCTATTAAATCTTTTTTTTTTTTACATAAAAACCTCCATAATGACAAATTGAAAACATGTTTTTAGGCATTTTTGCAAATGTATTCAATAGTAAATACAGATATATCTTATTTACATAAGTATTCACAGCCCTGAGTCAATACATGTTAGTATCTCCTTTGGCATCGAGTCTTTTTGAGTAAGTCTCTAAGAGCTTTGCACACCTGGATTGTACAATATTTGCAAATTCTTCAGCTCTGTCAAGTTGTTTGTTGATCATTGCTAGGCAGCCATTTTAAGTCTTGCCATATATTTCAAGCCGATTTAAGTCAAAACTCTAACTAGGCCACTCAGGAACATTCTTGGTAAGCAACTCCAATGTATATTTGGCCTTGTGTTTTAGGTTATTGTCCTGCTGAAAGGTGAATTTGTCTCCAAGTGTCTGTTGGAAAGCAGACTGAACCAGGTTTTCCTCTAGGATTTTGCCTGTGCTTAGCTCTATTCTGTTTATTTTGATCCTAAAAACAAAAACTCCCTAATCCTTGCCGATGACAAGCATACCCATAACATGATGCAGCTACCACCATACTTGGTATTCAGTGATGTGTTGTATTGGATTTTCCCCAAACATATTACTTTTGTATTCAGGACATAAAGTTAATTTCTTTGCAATTTTTGTGGGACATTTTACTTTAGCACCTTATTGCAAACAGGATGCATGTTTTGGAATATTTGTATTCTGTACAGGCTTCCTTCTTTTCAGTCTGTCATTTAGGTTAGTATAGTGGAGTAACTACAATGTTGTTGATCCATCCTCAGTTTTATCCTATCACAGCCATTCAACTCTGTAACTGTTTAAAAGTCACCATTGGCCACCATGGTGAAATCCTTGAGTGGTTTCCTTTCTCTCCGGCAACTGAGTTAGGAAGGACACCTGTATCTTTGTAGTGATTGGGTGTATTGACATTATGGGACTTGTTAAGCAAATGTTTACACATGAATGTAGTTAGCCTTGCCATAACAAAGGGATTTAATACTTATTGACTCAAGACATTTAAGATTTAAATATGTTATTAATTTGCAAACATTTCCAAGAACATAATTCCACTTTGACATTATGGGGTATTGTGTGTAGGCCAGCAACAGAAAATCTCAATTTAATCCATTTAAAATTCAGGCTGTAACACAACAAAATGTGGAAAAAGTGAAGGGGTGTGAATAATTTCTGAAGGCACTGTATATCTGACTTTTACAATTCATTATTGGTGCATTATTTCTACTTAACATATCAAAGGAACTCAAAAAGGCACTCTTTTCGTGGAACGACCTGACTATAGCAGAGAAACTTCGAACAGCTCTGTGTGCCTGCGTGTCTCTAATAGAACACCATAATAACACATTTTCCACAATGCTACAGGAGTGTTTACTCCTGGCCTACCATTTAATTAAGCCTTTAAACAGAGCAATTCTCCCTGGAAAAATAATGTGCGCAACATCAACACTCCCGACAGCACAAATCTGCATTTGGGCATGACAGAGCCAGAGGAGAGGGGTGGCAAAAAAACACAACAGAAAAACATGGCTGCTGTGTTTATTTTCAAGCCAACATTATTAAAGCCCACACAAATAAATCCAATTAACTCTGCTGGCCAGCAACGATTACAGCCTCACTGCTGCCTGACACACTTGCCGCTAGAAACTTAACACAAACTGTATTTAATATTTTTAGGCTCTGATAAATTTTGCGCCGCACCCAATCACCACAATCACCACTGATGTGCTATGATGAATGAGCTGCTATGGGATGGAGGGACGGAGAAGAATAACGTTTTTCATCTGCCCTCCTTGTGCTTTTCTTCCATCGTTTATCTGTAGAGGTCAACAGCTGAGGTCAGTGTGTGTATCCCTTTACTTGACCCCACGTGTACACAATCATCCGTTCTGTGTGTGTGTGTGTGTGTGTGTGTGTGTGTGTGTGTGTGTGTGTGTGTGTGTGTGTGTGTGTGTGTTCTGTGGTATGCCAATGACAGATATCAACTCTCGAAGTGGCATGAGTCTTCTAAAACAGCACAGCGTTCTTCAATGCACCCTTAACCTCACTACGCCACACGGTTTCTGCAGACAAGATACAAAGATAACACCTATTAAAAAAAACTCATAGAAGAAAGCACAATATCCAGCTTGCCCTAATTTATCCACATAGTAAACACAAGCAACACCCAAACATTAATCAAACCCAAGCCAAGGCATCCCGAGGCCCAATCAAAACTCTCCACAGGACAGTTGTAGTGGAGTAATACACAAGTCTGCAGAGCCATATCTCTCCACAGGGCCCTGTTTGGTGAAGCGGAGGGATATGAGCGTTACCTTGGCTGACTGGTAGTGACAGGGCCAGCCAGGGGAGCTACAGTAGCTAGGAGCCCAGGGTGTTATGATGGATGGAGCAAAGCCTGTGTGTTGAACAGGAGCTTTTCAAACCCTGTTGTCTATTCTCTGGGACTGGCATACTGCCTGACTGGCTGGATACACTTCATACTGTGGATGTCAACACTGAGAAGAGAGGTGCTGTCTCAAATGTTACCTTGGATGAAATTCGCTATCATTCACAAGGAAGGAGAGATTTGAGGTGTCAAATATGTGTGCTTGAGGTGTGTACGTGCAGTAGGGTTGTAAAGTTCTGGTAACTTTCCCTATTCACAGGTTTTCCAGAAAATACCGGTTGAAGGATTCACAGATTTCCTGCTTATTCACATCTGATTCCAGGAATCAGGAATCTTTCAACTGGAATTTCTAGAAAATCTTGACATTTTTGGGGAACATTTACTGGAATTTTGCAACCATAGTGTGTAGTGTGTATATGTTATTGTCACTGCAGTGTTTTTAATGTTGACATATTTATGAAATGTGTTTTCACTTTGTTGGATTTGTAGGATATGTTTCTGTTCATTTGTGTCTGCAGCCTAAGTGTGTGGAAGCATTCTCATATTTGTTTATGCCTTTGTGTGTGTGTGTGTGTGTGTGTGTGTGTGTGTGTGTGTGTGTGTGTGTGTGTGTGTGTGTGTGTATGTGTTTTGACCTTAACAAGGGCCCCAGGACCAGTGGAATCAAAATAGCCCCATAACATCACAGATCCAGCACCATATTTTACACTAGGTATGTGGTTTGTTTCTGCTAATACATCCTTATTTCGACACGAAGCCCACCACTGGTGTGCGTGGCCAAAGACCTCTATTTTCATGTCATCTGACCATAGCACCGGTTTCACTCGATGTGCAAATGCCATTTCACAAACTCCAGGCTTTTACATTTGTTGGATGATATTAGAGCTCTTTTGGCACTAATGATGCCCCCTTTCCTCACTCCCTCTCTTCCTTATCTGTGTCCTTCTACCTCCTGCTCTTGCTTCCTCCGCCTCTTTCTATTTGTCCCATGTCTGTGACCCTCTCTCCTTTTCCTTTCAACACTTTTTTCTTTATCTACAATACATCCCTCTCTCCCTCGTCCTCTCGGTCTCCATCTTTTCATCATGTCAAAGTAATGTAAGCATCCATGAGACAATAAGGCAAAGACACTCAAATTAGTGAAGCAATATAGAGCTTACTAAACACTAATGAGTATCTCCATAACATAAAAGGGCTGTGCATTTATGTTTTTATACATAGCTAATCGGTCAATTAAACTCCTGCGTTGGCCTGGGTCGTAATCCACCTGTCTTAGACTACCTATACCCTCCCTCCCTCAAACAAAAGTGACACAAATCTGTTTCTTCTCCTCCCCCCGTCTTTCTTCACTTTTAGATGTGTCTCATTTATTTAATGAGGCCTCGCAGGGAGTCAGCCCAAAGCGCGCCTCAATCGATCAGGAGGTCCGGCGGGTGTTTTATTAGTGGCCGTGGGGAGTGGCATGCAGTGGCCTTCTCGCTCCCTCCTCCCCATCCGCCCCCACATTCCCCTGTCTCTTCAGCGCCCACACTCCCCTCCCTATCTGCCCCCACACACTACCCGCAGGCATGGGGTTGGTGGGAGCTGCTGGTGTGACAGGTACAGGAGGAAGAGAGGAGGAAGAGACACCACGCCGCCTCTGTTGCCGTGGCAGGGTCTAATTAGCGCGTTGCCATGGGACACCAGGGCAAGGGGGAGGGAGAGATGTGATGGTAGGATTGCAGGGTGGGCTGGGAGATGTTAGAGGATTAGAGGGAGGGCTGGAAGGGAGAAGAGAGGAAGAGTGAGGTGAGAGTTGTCGTGCTCACATAGGCTCAGGTGAGACTAGTCCACAGGCCCTTACACAGCAGGTTCTATTGAGAGACTCAACATCTAAGTGTCCGAGGCACAGGAAGAGCCTCCTAATCAAATCAAAGTTCATTGGTCGCGTACACAGATTTGCAGATGATATCGCAGGTGCAGCGAAGTGCTTGTGTTTCTAGCTCCAACTGTGCAGTAATGCCTAGTAATTTAAAAAAACTATACACACATAATCCAGTAAAATAAAAAGTTATAAAGGATGAGCCATGACTAGAATACAGTATATACATATTAAGTGGGTTAAACAGTATGTAAACATTATTAAAGTAACCACTGTTCAAGGAGTCTATGTACAGGTGCAGGGTAGAGTACCAGGTGGTAGCCGGCTAGTTACAGTGACTAAGGTTCAGGGCAGGGTAATGGGTGGAGGCCGACTAGTGGTGCCTGTTTAACAGTCTGATGACCTGGAGATAGAAGCTGTTTCTTAGTCTCATGGTCCCAGCTTTGATGCACCTGTTCTGTCTCCACCTTCTGGATGATAGCGGGGTGAACAGGCCGTGGCTTGGGTGGCTGAGGTCCTTGATGATCTTTTTGGCCTTCCTGTGACACCGGGTGCTGTAGATGTCCTGGAGGGCAGGCAGTGTGCTCCTGGTGATACGTTGGGCTGACCGCACCAACCTCTGGAGAT
Organism: Salvelinus fontinalis; assembly: GCF_029448725.1. Taxonomy (NCBI): domain Eukaryota; kingdom Metazoa; phylum Chordata; class Actinopteri; order Salmoniformes; family Salmonidae; genus Salvelinus; species Salvelinus fontinalis. Next base: position 11,611,184 of record NC_074680.1, on the reverse strand, counting down.
CCCTGCAGTTGCAGACGGTGCAATTGCCGTACCAGGCGGTGATACAGCCTGACAAGATGCTCTCAATGATGCATCTGTAGAAGTTGGAAGGTCTTAGCGGCCAAGACAAATTTCTTCACCTCCTCCCTGTAGGCCGTCTCGTTGTTGGTAATCAGGCCTACCACTGTTTTGTCATCAGCAAACTTGATGATTGAGTTGGAGACGTGTGTGGCCACGCAGTAATGAGTTAACAGGGAATTCAGGAGGGGGCTGAGCACGCACCCCTGTGGGGCCCCTGTGTTGAGGATCAGCATGGCGAAGGTGTTGCTGCCTACCTTGGGGTCCAGGACCCAGTTGCACCGAGAGGGGTTCAGACCCAGGGCCCTGAGCTTAGAGGGCACTATGGTGTTGAAGGCTAAACTGTAGTTGATGAACAGCATTCTTACAAAGGTATTTCTCTTGTCCAGGTGGGACGTATGATGCTGTGAGAGGGGTGTGAGATGAGATAACACATTTGTGCGTGTATGTGTGTGTTTGTGTATATGTACACATCTTTGTCTGTGTATATGTCTATGTGTTTATGTGTGTGTGAGTGTCAAGACATCCAGGCGACTCTACACCACAGCTCTCATTGATAAGGGATGAATGACAGTAATTAACTGGAGGTGAGGTGTTTTATAGACAGCATGGGCAATGCTAAATCACTCAGCATACGTGAATAAGATTCTCCTACTGAGTTTGGATATCTCCAAACTAAAGAGCCAGCTACATAAATACCCTAATTAGATCGTGCCTGTCTCATCTTAACCAATTTGCTTTTCCTCCCTCATAGGCAGTATTCTGAGGCTATGTTCGAAATGGCAACCTATGGGCCCTGGTCAAAAGTAGTGCAATATTAAGGGAATTTGGTCAAATAAAAAAATTCAAATGCGCCGAATACAACAGGTGACTTATGACCCCTTTCCCTACAATGCAGAGTGGAAAAGTAAGATTTAAAAAAATTAAAAATGCAAATATGCAAATATAATATACAAATGCAAATATAAATAATATATGTATATATATATATATATATATTAAATAGGAAATAATAACACAATAAAATAAAAATAACAAGGTTATATACTTACTTGTCAGTAAAGTGACAGTACTACAGTAAATAAATAAATATACACTGCTCAAAAAAATAAAGGGAACACTTAAACAACACAATGTAACTCCAAGTCAATCACACTTCTGTGAAATCAAACTGTCACTTAGGAAGCAACACTGATTGACAATAAATTTCACATGCTGTTGTGTAAATGGAATAGACAAAAGGTGGAAATTATAGGCAATTAACAAGACACCCCCAAAAAAGGAGTGATTCTGCAGGTGGTGACCACAGACCACTTCTCAGTTCCTATGCTTCCTGGCTGATGTTTTGGTCACTTTTGAATGCTGGCGGTGCTCTCACTAGTGGTAGCATGAGACGGAGTCTACAACCCACACAGGTGGCTCAGGTAGTGCAGTTCATCCAGGATGGCACATCAATGCGAGCTGTGGCAAAAAGGTCAGCGTAGTGTCCAGAGCATGGAGGCGCTACCAGGAGACAGGCCAGTACATCAGGAGACGTGGAGGAGGCCGTAGGAGGGCAACAACCCAGCAGCAGGACCGCTACCTCCGCCTTTGTGCAAGGAGGTGCACTGCCAGCGCCCTGCAAAATGACCTCCAGCAGGACACAAATGTGCATGTGTCTGCTCAAACGGTCAGAAACAGACTCCATGAGGGTGGTATGAGGGCCCGACGTCCACAGGTGGGGGTTGTGCTTACAGCCCAACACCATGCAGGACGTTTGGCATTTGCCAGAGAACACCAAGATTGGCAAATTCGCCACTGGCGCCCTGTGCTCTTCACAGATGAAAGCAGCTTCACACTGAGCACATGAGCACATGTGACAGACGTGACAGAGTCTGGAGACGCCGTGGAGAACGTTCTGCTGCCTGCAACATCCTCCAGCATGACCGGTTTGGCGATGGGTCAGTCATGATGTGGGGTGGCATTTCTTTGTGGGGCCGCACAGCCCTCCATGTGCTCGCCAGAGGTAGCCTGACTGCCATTAGGTACCGAGATGAGATCCTCAGACCCCTTGTGAGACCATGTGCGGACACATGCACATTTGTGGCCTGCTGGAGGTCATTTTGCAGGGCTCTGGCAGTGCACCTCCCATAGTACTGAGCGTGTCGTTAGTCGGGACGAGGCAGACAGGCAGGCAGCATTTCTAATCCAGTCGAAATTGTGAATTAGATGGCATCATCTTTATGGATATATACAAAGAAATGTCAATTGAAAAAAAGGTGAAACTAAACGAAGTGCAGCTAGTTTGCAGCCTTTCCAGCTTCAGTTTGAATTGATCGTGTTTGCTGTGTTAGCTCCTCTGAACAACAGTGTCCTGAAGAGAGAGAGCAAATGTTCTATGACAGGTGAAGACATGCCTCATTAGCTCATTGTTATGGATCTATCCAAATAAATGTCACTAGAAAACAGCTTGAACAAATGCAGCTAATGTTGTTACTCTGGCTGTACTGTTTGACATGACCGTAAATAAGTAGTTGGCTAGCCGGGCAACGGCTGGGTCGCAGGGCAACGGAACACTTAGAACGAACGACTGGGTCGCATGTCCATAGATACAGAACAAAAAGACTGAACGACTGGGTAACTGGTAACCGAACCGATAAAATGAACGACCAGCCGGCTTGGGTAGAAAGATTTGTGTCGGGACTATATCTTGTGGAAGGATGAAAAAAAAAATGAAAATATAGAAATCGTTATTTGAATATGTTGGTAAACCAATGTATAAAAGTGATAATACCTTCGAAGGCGGTGTTTTGAGGATATATTGGTACGGAGACAACGTCTCGGGCCTAACAACACCAGTGCCAATATATCCTCCAAACACCGTGTTCTCAGGTATTATCAGTTAAGTGTGCAAGTGTATTTGTGTGGGTGTGAATGTGTGTGTGTGTGCGTGTGCGTGTGCGTGTGTGTGCGTGTGCGTGTGTGTGGTCTCTCCCCTATCTCCTTCCATTCCCTTTCCCTCTGAGTTGATGGTTTGGGCTGATAGTGGGGTTGATCTTAATGGACAGACTGATCAAACAATCATGTCCGCTGTAATACCCGCAGTCTTCCTACTATTGAAATTCTTTGAACATTATAACACATGCTTAATCCGGCTAGTAGTCATCTGGGATTGGATGGAGATGTGTGTAGGTGTACTGTATGTGTGAGGGTTTGTAAGTGTACGTACAGTTGAAGTTGGAAGTTTACATACACCTTAGTCAAATACATTTAAACTCAGTTTCAATTCCTGACACTTAATCCTAGTAAAAATTCCCTGTCTTAGGTCAGTTAGGAGCACCACTTTATTTTAAGAATGTGAAATGTCAGAATAATTGTACAGAGAAATATTTATTTCAGATTTTATTTCTTTCATCACATTCCCACTAGGTCAGAAGTTTACATACACTCAATTAGTATTTGGTAGCATTGCCTTTAAATTGTTTAACTTGGGTCAAATGTTTCAGGTAGCCTTCCACAAGCTTCCCACAATAAGTTGGTTGAATTTTGGCCCAGTCCTCCTGACAGAGCTGGTGTAACTGAGTCAGGTTTGTAGACCTCCTTGCTCGCACACACTTTTTCAGTTCTGCCCACACATTTTCTATAGGCTTGAGGTCAGGGCTTTGTGATGGCCACTCCAATACCAATAGGCTAGCGTCCCACCTCGACAACAGCCAGTGAAATTGGCGCCAAATTCAAAAACAACAGAAATCCCATAATCAAAAATCCTCAAACATACAAGTGTTATACACCATTTTAAAGTTAAACTTCTTTTAAATCCAACCAGAGTGTCCGATTTCAAATAGGCTTTACGGCGAAAGCACACCAGACGATTATGTTAGGTCAGCGCCTAGGCACAGAAAACCATACAGCCATTTTCCAGACAAGGAGAGGGCTCACAAAAGTCAGAAATAGCGATTAAATGAATCACTAACCTTTGATAATCTTCATCAGATGGCACTCAAAGGACTTCATGTTACACAATAAACGTGTGTTTTGTTCGATAAAGTTAATCTTTATGTCCAAAAACCTCATTTGAAATTGGGGTGTTATGTTCAGAAATGCATTGTCTCAAACAAACATCCCGTGAAAGTGCAGAGAGCCACATCAAATTACAGAAATACTCATCATAAACATTGATAAAAGATACAGGTGTTAAACATACGAATAAAGATAAACTTCTCCTTAATGCAACCGCTCTGTCAGATTTCAAAAAGGCTTTACGGTGAAAGCACACTTTGCGATTATGTTAGGTCAGCGCCTAGCCACAGAAAACCATACAGCCATTTTCCAACCAAGGAAAGGTGTCACAAAAGTGAGAAATAGCATTAAAATGAATCACTTACCTTTGATGATCTTCCTCTGGTGGCACTCCCAGGTCTCCATGTTAGACAATAAATGTACGTTTTGTTCGATAATGTCCCTATTTATGACCAAAAACCTCCTTTTTGTTTCGCGAGTTTAGTCCAGTAATCCGAATGCACAAGGCGCAGGCACTAAGTCCAGACTAAACGTTTTTAAAAAGTACAATAAAAGTTCGTAGAAACATGTCAAACGATATTTAAAATCAATCCTCAGGTTGTTTTTTGTCATAAATAATCAATAATATTTCAACCGGACAAAAGCTTCGTCAATAGAAAAGGAGAAACGAAAAAGGCGTGCTCCCGATCACGCGCTTGGCTCATGTCTGGAAATTTCCACTGTCCTCTCATTGAAAGTGCTGTATCTGCCTCATTTTTCAGAGTAAAAGCCTGAAACAATGCCTAAAGACTGGTCACATGTAGAGGAAGCCATAGAGCTCGTGGACTGGGTCCTAAGTCTTTGTATGGTGGATAGGCTTTCAATGGAAAAACAGCCTTTCAAAAAAATAGTACTTCCTGGTTGGATTTTCCTTGGGTTTTTGCCTGCCATATCAGTTCTGTTATACTCACAGACATTATTTTAACAGTTTTCAAAACTTTAGAGTGTTTTCTATCAAAATCTACTAATTATATGCATATCCTAGCTTATTGGCCTGAGTAGCAGGAAGTTTAATTTGGGCACGCTTTTCATCCGGCGGTGAAAATACTCGCACATGCTTTTTCAGTTCTGCCGACACATTTTCTATAGGCTTGAGGTCAGGGCTTTGTGATGGCCACTCCAATACCTTGACTTTGTTGTCCTTAAGCCATTTTGCCACAACTTTGGAAATATGCTTGGAGTAATTGTCCATTTGGAAGACCCTGACTGATGTCTTGAGATGTTGCTTCAGTATATCCACATTATTTTCCTGCCTCATGACGCCATCTATTTTTTAATTTTTTTTATCCCCTTTTCTCCCCAATTTTCGTGGTATCCAATCGCTAGTAATTACTATCTTGTCTCATCGCTACAACTCCCGTACGGGCTCGGGAGAGACGAAGGTCGAAAGCCATGCGTCCTCCGAGGCACAACCCAACCAAGCCGCACTGCTTCTTTAACACAGCGCGCCTCCAACCCGGAAGCCAGCCGCACCAATGTGTCGGAGGAAACACCGTGCACCTGGCCCCCTTGGTTAGCGCGCACTGCGCCCAGCCCGCCACAGGAGTCGCTGGAGCGCGATGAGACAAGGAAATCCCTACCGGCCAAACCCTCCCTAACCCGGACGACGCTAGCCCAATTGTGGTCGCCCCACGGACCTCCCGGTCGCGGCCGGCTGCGACAGAGCCTGGGGGCGAACCCAGAGACTCTGATGGCGCAGTTAGCACTGCGATGCAGTGCCCTAGGCCACTGCGCCACCCGGGAGGCCGACGCCATCTATTTTTTTAAGTCCACCAGTCCCTCTTGCAGCAAGCACCCCCACAACATGAAGCTGCCACCCCCGTGCTTCACAATTGGGATGGTGTTCTTTGGCTTGCAAGCCTCCCCCTTTCCTTCCAAACATAACAATGGTCATTATGGACAAACAGTTCTATTTTTGTTTCATCAGACCAGAGGACATTTCTCCAAAAAGTACGGTCTTTGTCCCCATGTGCTGGTGCAAACCGTAGTCTGGCTTTTTTTATGGCTGTTTTGGAGCAATGGCTTCTCCTTGCTGAGTGGCCTTTCAGGTTATGTCGATATAGGACTCGTTTTACTGTGGATATAGATACTTTTGTATCTGTTTCCTCCAGCATCCTAACACGGTCCTTTGCTATTGTTCTGGGATTGATTTGCTTTTTTTACACCAAAGTATGTTAATCTCTAAGAGACAGAACAAGTCTCATTCCTGAGCGGTATGATGGCTGAGTGGTCCCATGGTGTTTATACTTGCATACTATTGTTTGTACAGATGAACGTGGTACCTTCAGGCGTTTGGAAATTGCTCCCAAGGCTGAACCAGACTTGTGGAGGTCTCCAATTTCTTTTTTGAGGTCTTGGCTGATTTCTTTTGATTTTCCCATGATGTCAAGAAAAGAGGCACTGAGTTTGAAGGTAGGCCTTGAAATACATCCACAGGTACACCTCCAATTGACTCAAATTATATCAATTAGCCTATCAGAAACTTCTAAAGCCATGCCATAATTTTCTGGAATTCTTCAAGCTGTTTAAAGGCACAGTCAACTTAGTGTATGTAAACTTCTGACCCACTGGAATTGTGATAAGTTGAATTAAGTGAAATAATCTGCCTGTAAACAATTGTGTCATGCACAAAGAAGATGTCTTAACCGACATGCCAAAACTATAGTTTGTTAACAAGACATTTGTAGAGTGGTTGAAAAATGAGTTTTAATGACTCCAACCTAAGTGTATGTAAACTTCCAACTTCAACTGTATATATGAATGTACAATGTAAGTTTGTGTGTGTGTTTTACTTTATTAACACTACCGGTCAAAAGTTTTAGAACACCTACACATTCAAGGGTTTTTCTTATTTTTACTATTTTCTACACTGTATAATAAGAGTGAAGACATCAAAACTATGAAATAACATATATGGAATCATGTAGTAACCAAAAAAGTGTTAAACAAATGAAAATATATATTCGATTCTTCAAAGTAGCCACCGTTTGCCTTGATGACGGCTTTGCACACTCTTGGCATTCTCTCAACCAGCTTCATGAGGAAAGCTTTTCCAACTGTGTTGAAGGAGTTCCCACATATGCTGAGCAGTGGTTGGCTGCTTTTCATTCACTCTGCGGTCCGACTCATCCCAAACCATCTCAATTTGGTTGAGGTTGTGGGATTGTGGAGGCCAGGTCATCTGATGCAGCACTCCATCACTCTCCTTCTTGGCAAAAATAGCCCTTACTCAGCCTGTAGGTGTGTTGGGTCATTGTCCTGTTGAAAAACAAATGATAGTCCCACTAATTGCAAACCAAATGGGATGGCGTATCGCTGCAGAATGCTGTGCTAGCCATGCTGGTTAAGTGTGTCTTGAATTCTAAATAAATTACAGACAGTGTCACCAGCACACCATCACACCTCTTCCGCTTTAAAGTGGGAAATACATATGCGGAGATCATCCGTTCACCCACACCGCGTCTCCCAGACATGGCAGTTGGAACCAAAAAGCTCAAATTTGGACTCCAGACCAATGGACAAATTTCCACCAGTCTAATGTGCATTGCTTGTGTTTCTTGGCCCAAGCAAGTCTCTTCATCTTATTGGTGTCCCTTAGTAGTGGTTTCTTTGCAGCAATTCGACCATGAAGGCCTGATTCACACAGTCTCCTCTGAACAGTTGATGTTGAGATGTGTCTGTTACTTGAACTATGAATCATTTATTTGGGCTGCAATTTCTGAGGCAGGTAACTCTAATGAACGTATCCTCTGCAGCAGAGGAAACTCTGGGTCATTCCTGTGACAGTCCTCATGAGAGCCAGTTTCATCATAGCGCTTGATGGTTTTTGCGACTGCACTGGAAGAAACTTTCAAGTTCTTGATTTTTTCCGTATTGACTGACCTTCATGTCTTAAAGTAATGATGGGCTGTCGTTTCTCTTTGCTTATTTGAGCTGTTCTTGCCATAATATGGACTTGGTCTTTTACCAAATAGGGCGATCTTCTGTATACCACCCCTACCTTATCAGAACAGAGCTGATTGGCACAAACGCATTAAGATGGAAAGAAATTCCACAAATTAACTTTTAACAAGGCACACCTGTTAATTGAAATGCATTCCATGTGACTACCTCATGAAACTGGTTGAGATAATTCCAAGAGTGTGCAAAGCTGTCATCAAGGCAAAGGGTGGCTATTTGAAAAATATAAAACATATTTTGATTTGTTTAACACTTTTTTGGTTACTACATGATTCCATATGTTTTATTTCGTAGTTGTGAAGTCGTCACTAATTCTACAATGTAGAAAATAGTAAAAACAAAGAAAAACCCTTGAATGAGTAGGTGTTCTAAAACTTTTGAACAGTACTGTATGTGTCACGCCCTGACCTTAAAGAGCCTTTTTTATGTCTCTTTTTGGTTTGGTCAGGGTGTGATTTGGGTGGGCATTCTATGTCCTTTATTTCTATGATTTGTTTACATAGACCTTGATTAAAAGGTAGTGTGTGTCAACTAGGGAAATGAGAAAGCCAAAACAAAATCATACAAAGCAAGACTACACGGGTATGGTTCTCAATCAGGGACAGCTGTCTATCGTTCTCTCTGATTGGGAATCATACTTAGGCAGCCCTTTTTTCCACCTGTGATTGTGGGTAGTTGACTTTTGTTAGTGGCACTTAGCCCTCGTAAGCTTCACGGTCGTTTATTTTAGTTTCTTGTTTTGTTGGCGACATTCTATAATAAAAGGAAATGTACGCTCACAACGCTGCATTGTGGTCCACTTCTTTCGACGGCCGTGACAGAACTACCCACCACCAAAGGACCAAGCAGCGTGGCCGGGAGGAGCATCGCTTTCTGGAGGAATGGACATGGGAGGAGATATTGGAAGGCAAGGGACCCTGGGCACAGATTGGTGAATTTCGCCGTCCTAAGGAGGAGCTAGAAGCAGCAAAGGCCGAACGGCGACAGTACGAGGAGTTGGCACAGCGGAGCAAGCACGAGAGCCAGCCCCCCAAAAATATTTTTTCCGGGGGCACACGGGGAGAGTGGCAGAGTCAGGGTATAGACCTGAGCCAACTCCCCGTGCTTACCGTAAGGAGCGTGGTACTGGTCAGGCACCGTGTTATGCGGTAAAGCGCACGGTGTCTCCAGTGCGCTCTCATAGCCTGGTGCGCTGGGAGCCAGCTCTCCGCAAGTGCCAAACTAGAGTGGTCATCCAGCCAGGGAAGATTGTGGCAGCTCTGCGCACTGTGTCTCCGGTGCGCTGTGACTGCTCAGTGCGTCCTATGCCTGCGCTCCGCCCGTGCCGGGCTAAAGTGGGCATTCAGCCAAGAGGAGAGGTGCAAGTGTCAAGCACCAGATCTCCAGTGCTCCCCCACAGCCCGGTTTGACCTGTGCCTGTGCTCTGGAGGTGCCGGGCTAAAGTGGACATTCAGCCGGGAAGAGTGATGCCAGGGATACGCACCAGATCTCCAGTGCTCCCCCACAGCCCGGTCCATCCTGTGCCTCCTCCAAGGACCAGGCCTCCAGTAGGTCTCCCCAGCCTGGTTCATCCTGTGCCTTCTCCAAGGACCAGGGCACCAGCTACGGTCTCCAGTCCGGAGCCTCCAGCGACGGTCAACCAGTCCGGAGCCTCCAGCGACGGTCAACCAGTCCGGAGCCTCCAGCGACGGTCAACCAGTCCGGAGCCTCCAGCGACGGTCAACCAGTCCGGAGCCTCCAGCGACGGTCAACCAGTCCGGAGCCTCCAGCGACGGTCAACCAGTCCGGAGCCTCCAGCGACGGTCAACCAGTCCGGAGCCTTCAGCGACGGTCCCCAGTCCAGAATCTCCAGCGACGGTCCGGAGTCTCCAGCGACGGTCCCGAGTCCAGAGCCTCGAGCGAAGGTCACCAGTCCGGAGCCTCGAGCGAAGGTCACCAGTCCGGAGCCTCGAGCGAAGGTCACCAGTCCGGAGCCTCCAGTGACAGTCCCCAGTCCGGGGCTCACAACGAGGGTCCCCAGTCCGGGGCCGGCAGTGAGGGTCCCCAGTCCGGGGCCCGCAACGAGGGTCCCCAGTCCGGGGTCGGCGACGAGGGTCCCCGCAACAGAGGCGCAACCAAAGTGGGGTGAGCCAGAGGTGGAGCGGGGTCTACGTCCCGCACCAGAGCCGCCACCGCGGATGGATGCCCACCCAGACCCTCCCCTATAGGTTCAGGTTTTGCGGCCGGAGTCCACACCTTTGGGGGGGGGGTACTGTCACGCCCTGACCTTAGAGAGCCTTTTTTATGTCTCTTTTTGGTTTGGTCAGGGTGTGATTTGGGTGGGCATTCTATGTCCTTTATTTCTATGATTTGTGTTTCTATGTTTTGGCCGGGTATGGTTCTCAATCAGAGACAGCTGTCTATTGTTGTCTCTGATTGGGAATCATACTTTGGCAGCCCTTTTTCCCACCTGTGATTGTGGGTAGTTGACTTTTGTTAGTGGCACTTAGCCCTCGTAAGCTTCACGGTCGTTTATTTTTGTTTTGTTGGCGACATTCTATAATAAAAGGAAATGTACGCTCACCACACTGCACTTTGGTCCACTTCTTTCGACGGCCGTGACAGTATGTACGTACATTGTGTGTGTGCATTTCTATACCGTATGTGTATGTTTGTGTGTGTGTGTGTGCATGCACCCCGAGCCATTTCTTATCACAAGCAGTTAAAAATTGTACAGTTGTCTTTTTTGACAGAATAGACAGTTAAAAGAGGGTGAGAGAGATGGAGGAGGAGATAAGAAGTGATCAGATAAGAGGGAAGAAAAGGGAGGGAAGGGGCAGGGGATTTTGACTTTAAAATGAATGCTTTTCCCCTTGCTGGGCAGACCTCTGACACTGCCTCTGGGCAGGAGTGTGTGAGAGGTGTGTGTGATAATATATCTTTCTCCATTCCTCCTTCCCTCCATCGCTCTGGGAGGTCATGAATATAGATGAAGGCTGCTGCAGAGGGGAGAGGGGAGGGCCATGCTCCAGCACCTCCCACACCCTCCCTGCTGGCACATGCACATGTGTTTGTGTGTGTGTCTGTGTATACATGCACATGTGTGTGTCCATGTTTAGCTTTGAATAATATATTTCGAAATCAACTGTGCCTCAATCCCTAACTCAACGTATATGCCATGTTTTGTGTTGCACAGTGAAAGTCAAAAAGGTGTAATACACTACCTCATCCAGGGTTAAAGCTAATGATACATGTTCCCCTCCTGACAATGAGACAGGCTAATGATGCCACATATGATAAAGCTGTTACTCTGTCTTTTGGACAAAGCCATGGATGGACCATGCTCAAATCTGGGCGCTCATCCACCAAATTAATATGACTGTCTGTGTGTCTGTCCCAGTGTGTGCATCGCAACCACAAATTTACCTGCTCACAGAATATTTAATTCATCTGGAAAAGAGATTAAAAAATTAGTGTGTGTGTGTGTGTGTGAGAGAGAGAGAGATTTTAAATCAGTTTTTTACAGATTCCACTGACAGTTTATTTTCCCAGTCTCCTCTTTCTTTCTTTTTTTGAACAATTAAGAGAGACAATGCTTCCCAAGGAATGTGTGAGACACTAGGTATTTTGCCAAAATCTCAGGAGCAAAATTGCTCCTGCTTTTACAGTAGTTAGTTTTACTCTATGATTATAATGCTATACAAATAAAGCAATGACAATCTTAAAAAACATCAGTCAATCTCGTCAATCAATTATAGAATAACATATTCAATGTAGTTGTCACATGCAAAGACAGTCATTTACAAAATAGGTTACATCCAAAAAGCTAGACCACTTACACAATGTAATGACTTTATTGTTTGTCTCACTTCTTCATGCTCTATTTCCAGCTAAAAGATATTGATGCCGAAACAAAGAGTTCAAACTATCGTGTCAAGTCAGACTGAGACATTTTCATTGTTACTGTTGATGTTTTCTTCCCACTCCTCTGTTTATGCATTTCTCATTTGTGCAACTTCCTACTCGGAGACAGAAATTAAAAACAATTTTTGACAGCCACCAACAACAACAGTTGTCACGGATTTGGCAGAAATCCAGAATAAATGTCTCGAGTTTGGTTGAAATGCTCTACTCTAGGCAACAATACTGTTATGAACGCTCTAGCTGCTTTAAGAAGGATGAGACCGCTTGTGGAACAAAGAATGAACTCTATGATGACACGTGCCACGTCACGATTCTCTACCTATGCCCAAAGTGTGCGTTTGTTCACTTCCCTTCACAGATTTTAAAGGAAGGTACATTTAAATCCATAGTGAAGAGTGTACACATTCACACTTCGGTAGAAAGGTAGACAAATAAGATGTAGCGATACTGGCCTGTATCTCACTGCCGCCACCAAATGTAAGAATAGCCTTGGCCTCCTACATGTTTACCAGATGACAGGCAGATGGACCGTTGCGGCCCCACTGATGACCAGGTGGCTCAGCCACACCATGAGCCTGGTCGCTTCCGTCGGTCAGTCCTAATCCCCCAAACCCCTCTCTGTGGTACCATGAACTCACCACGCCAGGTCTGCATCACCTGGGTAAGCCAGGACACTCCCTTCCCTTCATCTCTCCATCCCTCCAGTCATTACCCAACAGAGCTGGCCATCTGTGATGCTTGCAATGTACATGGGATGGCATACCAGGCTGACTGCATAGATAAAATCGGCCTCCTATGAATATGGAAATAAGCTTGAAAGAAGGCTAAACATGTTTTAAAAGCGCTAAATAACTGTAACGATAGTCTGTTGAAGAAGGTGTGGACCAAAGCGCAGCGTGGTAAGTGGTCATGCTTTTATTTCAACTGAACACTAATAACAAAAATAACAAAGCGAAATGAACGAAAACCGAAACAGTCCTGTCAGGTGCAGAAAACACAAAACAGAAAATAACTACAAACAAAGCATTGGTGGGGAAAAAGCTACCTAAGTATGGTTCTCAATCAGAGACAACGATAGACAGCTGCCTCTGATTGAGAACCACACCCGGCCAAACGCAAAGAAATACAAAACATAGAAAATGAACATAGAATTCCCACCCTGACCAAACCAAAATAGAGACTTAAAAAGCTCTATGGTCAGGGCGTGACAATAACTCTCAGTGTGTCATCAGAAATGTATTTCTGTATATATATATATTATATACATAAAATGTTAGTAATTTAGCAAAATTAAGGTTAAGCACCTTGTTCAAGGGCACATCAACAGAGTTTTCACCTAGTCGGCTCGGAGATTCAAACCAGCGACCTTTCGATAACTGGCCCAGCGCTCTTAACCACTTGGCTACCTGCCACCCCACGTTGCCACGTGTCCAAGTGTGCATGCGAGGAAGGTCAGCTTGTGTGTGTGGGAATATGATCTATATATAGGCAAAAAATTCCACTTACAGTGCAGTGATATTCAGAGATTTTGGGATTTAGGTATTTTTTCCTACTAACCCAGAGTCAGGTGAACTCATGGATATAATTTGTATGTCTCTGCTTGCAGTTTGAAGATAATTGAAGTTAGTATATCGTTAGCTTAGCACAATTGCTGGACGTCTCTGGGTCCTCCTCTCAAAATCAGGGAAATAGACCTTTAATTCAGGAATGGTCAACTTTGATGGGGGTGGGGGCCACAGAAAATCTGATCTCATCATGAGGGTCCGCAGTAGCTCGCGGGTCTGTGTACCCACATCCCCACACATGCAGTCAGAGCCGGCCATAGCCTTTTGGGGGCCCCAAGAAATGTCTTGTTGCGGGGCCCAGCCACCTTGAGAGCAAACCATTTTAGCGGCCCTCCTCTTGACATTAGAGAGAACAAATTGTTTTAGAGTTTATTTTCCTGCAATTCTATACATTCTGCCATGGGGCGTAGAGAAAATGTTGCAGTTTTAAATGACGTTTGCTGCAATTCTACACATTTTGCCATAAAGTGGAGAGAAAGGTTTGCCATTTTTAATATGATATGTGACTAACAAAATCTATGGGGGCCACTCAGTCATTAATTCGACCATGATTACTACAAGTTTAGATAGCTGGCCGCTAGACTAACTTACTAACCGTAAACATTTTTGCTGATGTGCTAATTGAGTGACTGTCATAACCAAACAAAAACCGCTGATGCACAAGCACATTTTGAAATTGTACCTTGATTGTATCTTTATTCTACTATTCTAACTCTCAACAGTTGAGACCCTGACTGAGTTCCTAATTATATATATATAAATTACTGAGAGTTACAGTTAATCTAAGGAAATCAGTCAATTGAAATATATTCTTTAGGCCCTAATCTATGGATTTCACATGACTGAGAATACAGATATGCATCAGTTGGTCACAGATACCTTAAAAAAAAAAGTAGGGGCATGGAACAGAAAACCAGACCGTATCTGGTGTGACCACTATTTGTGTCACGTTCCTGACCTGTTTTCCATTGTTTTTGTATGTGTTTAGTTGGTCAGGGCGTGAGTTGGGGTGGGCATTCTATGTGTTGTGTTTCTATGTTGGGTTTAATGTGTTGCCTGATATGGTTCTCAAATAGAGGCAGGTGTTTGACGTTTCCTCTGTTTGAGAACCATATTAAGGTAGGCTGTTCTCACTGTTTGTTTGTGGGTGATTGTCTTCCGTATCTGTGTATGTCGCACCACACGGGACTGTTTTTCATTGACGTTTGTGTATGTAGTCTGTTCCTGTTCGTGCGTTCTTCGTGTTATTATGTAAGTTCCATGTTCAGGTCTGTCTATGTCATTTTGTTGTTTTGTAGTTATTCAAGTGTATTTCGTGTCAGTGTTCGTCTTGTTTAATAAATTCATTTATGTCTTCATACAACGCTGCGTTTTGGTCCGACCCTTACTCCTTCTCCTCATCCGAGGAAGTAGACAGCCGTTACAATTTGCCTCATGCAGCGCGACACATCTCCTTTCGCATAGAGTTGATCAGGCTGTGTATTGTGGCCTGTGGAATGTTGTCCCACTCCCCTTCAATGGCTGTGCGAAGTTGCTGGATGATGGCGGGAACTGCAACACGCTGTCGTACACACTGATCCAGAGCATCCCAAACATGCTCAATGGGTGACATGTCTGGTGAGTATGCAGGCCATGGAAGAACTGGGACATTTTCAGCTTCCAGGAATTGTGTCCAGATCCTTGCAACATGGCACCATGTTTATCATGCTGAAACATAAGGTGATGGCGGCGGATGAATGGCACAACAATGGGCCTCAGGATCTCATAACGGTATTTCTGTGCATTCAAATTGCCATCGATAAAATGCAATCGCGTTTGTTGTTCGTAGCTTATGCCTGCCCATACCATAACCCCACCATCACGGGGCACTCTGTTCACAATGTTGACATCAGCAAACTGCTCGCCCACACAACACCATACATGCTGTGTGCCATCTGCCGGGTATTGTTGAAACCGGGATTAATCGGTGAAGAACACAATTCTCCAGCGTGCCATTGGCCATTGAAGGTGAGCATTTTCCCACTGAAGTCGGTTACGATTCCGAAATGCAGTCAGGTCAAGACCCTGGTGAGGACGATAAGCACACAGATGAGCTTCCCTAAGAAGGTTTCTGACAGTTTGTGCAGAAATTCTTCAGTTGTAGAAACCAATAGTTTTATCAACTGTCCGGGTGGCTGGTCTCAGACGATCCCGCAGGTGAAGAAGCCTTATGTGGAGGTTCCTGGGCTGGCGTTGTTACACATGGTCTGCAGTTAGACGTGCTGCTAAATTCTCTAAAACGATGTTGGAGGTGGCCTATGGTAGAGAAATGAACATTCAATTCTATGGCAACAGCTCTGGAGGACATTCCTGCAGTCAGCATCCCAACTGCACACTCCCTCAAAGCATGAGACATCTGTGGCATTGTGTTGTTTGACAAAACTGCACATTTTAGAGTGGCCTTAATTTTGTCCCCACCACAAGATGCACCTGTGAAATGATCATGCCGTTTAATCAGCTTCTTGATATGCCACACCTGTCAGGTGGATGGATTATCTTGGCAAAGGAGAAATGCTCATTAACAGGGGTGTATACACATTAATGCACAAAATTTGAGAGAAATAAGCTTTTTGTGCATATGGCCAATTTCTGGGATCTTTTGTTTCAGCTCATGAAACATGGGACCAACGTTTATATTTGTGTTCAGTGCATATGTATATATACACACACTGAGTGTACAAAACATTAGGAATATCTGTTCTTTCCATGACATAGACTGACCAAGTAAATCCCAGTGAAAGCTATGATCCCTTATTAAATCCACTTCAATCAGTGTAGATGAATGGGAGGAGACAGGTTAAAGAAGGAATTTTTTTGACAATTGCCTTTGAGACAAGCTTTGAGATAATTAAGACATGGATTGTGTATGTGTGCCATTCAGAGGGAGAATGGGCAAGACAAAATATTTAAGTGCCTTTGAACAGAGTATGGTATTAGATGCCAGGAGCACCGGTTTGAGTGTGTCAAGAATTGCAATGCTGCTGTGTTTTTCATGCTTAACAGTTTCCATGTGTATCACGAATGGTCCACCACCCAAAAGACATCCAGCCAACTTGACACAACTGTGGGAAGCACAAACTGAGGCTGTTTTTAGGTCAAAGGGGGGTGCAACTCTATATTAGGAAGGTGTTCCTAATGTTTTGTACACTCAGTGTATATTATTATTATTATTATTTATCCACAAGCCTACAAAAGGGGGGCCACCAGTTGCCCATCCCTGTTCTAACTACTCCAAAGCTGGGTGGTTGGTCATTTATAGTCTGACATAGTAGTCCATATTTTATCAATTCTCACAGGACACTCACGAACCACATTGCAAAAACGATGGTAGTACCAGCAATCTCAAAACTGAAGGAGTCCCGTTGTCACAGCTGGCTAGCTGTGTTGACTTGAGAGGTCACACACAGCCTATCTTTGCACCCATGGCAAATTAATGAAATGCTAATTACAAAATAAACTGCATTTAAAACATCTATAATCAACTTTCTACTACTTTCTACTACTTTCTACTTTCTACTTCATATATAAAAATGCATAGCTTTGGAGTAGTTCATGTATATTTCCCTGATTTGAGAGGAGCTGGCTACTGTACCTGGAGACTTCCAGGAATTGTGCTAAGCTAATGTCAATTATCTTCAAACTGCACGCAGAGACATACAAATGCTGTCCATGAGTTCCTCTGGCTCTGGGTAACTAGAAAAAATAACTAAATCCCCAAATCTCTCAGTATCCCTTTAAAACTTCAGCTTTTGACCCTGAAGGAGACAGAAAGTATAAAACAACATTGGGCTCCCGAGTGGCACAGCGATCAGTGTAGGCACTGCATCTCAATGCTAGAGTTGTCACTACAGACCCTGGTTTGATTCCAGGCTGTATCACAACTGGCTGTGATAGGGAGTCCCATAGGGCGGCACACAATTGGCCCAGCGATGTCCGGGTTAAGGTTTGGCCGGGGTAGGCCGTCATTGTAAATAAGAATTTGTTATTAACTGACTTTCGTAGTTAAATAAAGGTTAAATAAAACATTTCAGAAAGTTGTAGAGGTTCGGGCTTAGGGATATGTTAATCGTTCCACAAAATATTTTTTTCTCGATCGAGACAGGCTAATATCTGCCATGACAAATTGATGCAAGTTAGGAGCTTTCAAACCAAATGGGGCCAAAACAAAGTCATAATATATGGCAGATATAAAAAGCCTTTAATGCAGCCTCAGTCATGATCAAACCTGCTGACACGTGAAAACGGTGCCTCTCAAGGATAGAGCTGTATATTTTCTCCTTGTAAAGGAGACCTTCACTTGGACTAGACTCTTTTTAATGATCGACTGCACCAAAAAAGCTATTTCTTTGTTTGAAAAGAGCCTATATGGCATTGATATGAGTCAGAAACATGTATTCTAGTGCCAAAACTTACTTCAAAGTGTAAATAGGATAACTTTGGTCATAAATTCGGTCACATCCAATCATTTGTGAGTTCGTCATGACATACAAAAGTTTATTTTTATTTTTATTCCAATTATGTCAACATACATACCCTGTTTTTAACCATTAACACGTGGTGGCAATGCCTAGGGAGAATTGCTGCCATAGATAATTGTTGGCAGTAGCTTGATGTGCAATGCACATAATGCTCTGGAAATGCTCTAGTGAAAATGGGCTTCCATAAAGTTGTTCAACAATCTTGGGCAGATGGCCAGGACATCAAAAAATATATACAAAATGTGTGTCACATGCTTCGTAAACAACAGGTGTAGACTAAGTGAAATGCTTACTTCCCAATAATGCAGAGGAAATGTTTTTATAAAATAATAACACAAGGAAAATATAAACAATGAGTAACGATGAATTGGCTGTATACACGGGGTACCAGTACCAGTACCTAGTCGATGTGCAGGGGTACGAGGTAATTGGGTTAGATATGTACTGTACACTACCGTTCAAACATTTTTTGCCCATTAAAATAACATGAAATTGATCAGAAATACAGTGTAGTTAATGTTGTAAATGACTGTTGTAGCTGGAAAAGGCTGATTTTGTTAGGCGTACAGAGGCCCATTATTAGCAACCATCACTCCTGTGTTCCAATGGCACGTTGTGTTTGCTAATCCAAGTTTATAATTTTAAAATGCTAATTGATCACTAGAAAACCCTTTTGCAGTTATGTTAGCACAGCTGGAAACTGTTGTGCTGATTTAAAGAAGCAATACAACTGGCCTCCTTTAGACTGGTTGAGTATCTGGAGCATCAGCATTTGTAGGTTCAATTACAGGGTCAATGGCTAGAAACAAAGAACTTTCTTCTGAAACTCGTCAGTCTATTCTTGTTCTGAGAAATGAATGCTATTCCATGTGAGAAATTGCCAAGAAACTGAAGATCTCGTACAATGCTGTGTACTACTCCCTTCACAGAACAGCGCAAACTGTCTCTAACCAGAATAGAAAGAGGAGTGGGAGGCCCCGGTGCACAACTGAGCAAGAGGACAAGTACATTAGTGTCTAGTTTGAGAAACAGACGCCTCACAAGTCCTCAACTGGCAGTTTCATTAAATAGTACCTGCAAAACACCAGTCTCAACGTCAACAGTGAAGAGGCGACTCTGGGATGCAGAGTTGCAAAGAAAAAGCCATATCTCAGACTGGCCAATAAAAATAAAAGATTAAGATGGGCAAAATAACACAGACGCTGGACAGAGGAACTCTGTTTTTTGATCAATTTGACGTTAATTTAATGGACCAAAATTACACAAAGTACCGGTCTGAAGTGAGCTCTAACGGGGCAGTCCCGTAAGTTCCCTTATATACTGACAAGTTACATTTGCATGATTTAGCTTATTCGTCATTAAAACTTATTTGGGATAGGGGGCAGTATTTTGATGTCCGGATGAAAAGCGTGTACAAAGTAAACTGCCTGCTACTCAGGTCCAGAAGCAAAGATATGCATATTATTAGTATATTTGGATAGAAAACACTCCGAAGTTTCTAAAACTGTTTGAATCATGTCTGTGAGTATAACAGAACTTATTTGGCAGGCGAAAACCTGAGGAAAATCCATCCATTATTTTGAAATGGCTGTTTTTCCAATGAAAGCCTATCCACCATTTAAAGGGATAGGACCCAGATTCCGTTCCCTATGGCTTCCACTAGTTGTGAACAGTCTTTAGACATTGTTTCAGGCTTTTATTCTGAAAAATTAGGGAGACTGACTACTTTGAGTGAGTGGATAGTGGGATGTTCCCAGAGCTATTTCCTGCGAGCGACCGAGAGAGCGCCTTTCTTGTTTTTCTTTTATATTGACGACGCTATTGTCCGGTTGAAATATTATCAATTATTTAGGCTAAAAACAACTTGAGGATTGATTATAAACATCGTTTGACATGTTTCTATGAACTTTACGGATACTATTTGGTATTTTTGTCTGCCTGTTGTGACCGCATTTGAGCCATTGGATTACTGAACAAAACGTGCCAACAAAATTGAGGTTTTTGGATATAAAGAAGAACTTTATCGAACAAAACAAACATTTATTGTGTAACTGGGAGTCTTGTGAGTGCAACCATACGGAGATCATCAAGGGTAAGTGATTAATTTTATTGCTATTTCTGACTTTCGTGACTAATCTACTTGGCTGCTAACTGTTTGTAATGTTTTGTGTGCTGAGCGCTGTCTTCAGATAATTGCATGGTTTGCTTTCGCCGTAAAGCCTTTTTGAAATCTGACACGGCGGCTGGATTAACAACAAGTTAAGCTTTATTTTGATGTATTGCACTTGTGATGATTTGAAAGTTAAATATTGTAGTAATTTAATTTGAATTTGGCGCTCGACAACCGGAAGTTGTCGAGGTGGGACGCTAGCGTAGATTGACATGCTAAAATCGCCAGTGGTGTTAAGGTATGTTCTTGGCCAAGACTATGCAAACACACTGTGTTGTGATGATAATAGCCTATTTTGCAGTAAGCCTTTAAGGCTGCAGGGTCTGGTTGGAGGCGTGTCCAACCCACAGCTACCATCTTGAATTGGAGGTTGACCATTCAAGATGTATTGTCATGAGTGCTGCCCTGGAGGCAGAACTGAGTGGTTTCTGTTAGATGGGCCAACTGCAAAGTCAAAATTGGCTATATTGTAAACATGTTTTTGAATCAAATAGGCTTCCCAAAAATGACATTGTCGCTGTGATAAAAAGTTTGTTTTGATTGGCAATTTTGTGAATTTATCAAAATCCCATCACATAGCCTGATTTCAGATGTGTCATGTCAATAAGATTATTAGGGAAATTGTTCTTCTTACAAAGTATGTAAACGTTTAAAATTATATTAATCTGACTATTCACAATAATCATATTATTGTGTGCATACTCAGTGCCGGCCGTATTCCTATTGGTCAGTCACCGGGATCGTCTCGTAACACCAACCACACTACACGATAAAGGGAAATCAATTCTGACACCGCCAGAACTTTGTCTGAGCCTACATCCTCACATAGTGGTACTTAAATCGGCATACCTAGACCCTGTCACACTGAGGAGCCAAGACGTTTGACAATCGTTTACGTTAAGAATTTGTACATGACGTGGACATTTTGTCTGAGATAGCAAAATGGTGTCATAAGACAGCTAAACTCATGAAGATGCTGGAGCAAACAGGTACAAAAGTATCTATATCCACAGTAAAACAAATCCTATATTGACATAACCTGAAAGGCCGCTCAGCAAGTAAGAAGCAACTATTCCAAAACCGCCATAATAAAGCCAGACTACGGTTTGCAACTGCACATGGGGACAAAGATTGGACTTTTTGGAGAAATATCCTCTGGTCTGATGAAACAAAAATAGGAATGTTGGGCCATAATGACCATTGTTATGTTTGGAGGAAAAAGGGGGAGGTTTGCGAGTCGAAGAACACCATCCCAAACGTGAAGCACGGGGGTGGCAGCATCATGTTGTGGGGGTGTTGTTGCAGGAGAGACTGGTGCAGGAGGGCCTGGTGCACTTCACAAAACAAATGGCATCATGAGGAAGGAAAATTATGTGGATTTATTGAAGCAACATCTCAAGACATCAGTCAGGAAGCTAAAGCTTGGTCGCAAATGGGTCTTCCAAATGGACAATGACCCCAAGCATACTTCCAAAGTTGTGGCAAAATGGCTAAAGGACAACAAAGTCAAGTTATTGGAGTGGCCATCACAAAGCCCTGACCTCAATCTCATAGAAAATCTGTGGGCAGAACTGAAAAAGCATGTGCGAGCAAGAGGCCTACAAACCTGACTCAGTTACACCAGCTCTGTCAGGAGGAAGGGGACAAAATTCACCCAACTTATTGTGGGAAGCTTGTGGAAGGCTACCTGAAACATGACACAAGTTAAACAATTTAAAGGCAATGCTACCAAATACTGATTGAGTGTATGTAAACTTCTGACCCACTGTGAATGTGATGAAATAAATAAAAGCTGAAATAAATCATTCTCTCTACCATTATTCTGACATTTAACATTCTTAAAATAAAGTGGTGATCCTAACTGACCTAAGACAGGGAATCTTTACTAGGATTAAGTGTCAGGAATTGTGAAAAACTGAGTTTAAATGTATTAGGTGTATGTAAACTTCCGACTTCAACTGCATGGATTCTATAGAATTATAGTCCCCACAGCATCCATAGTCCCTCAGCTTCCATAGTATCAATAGTTTATATAGTCATAAATGCTATAGACTTTATAATCTTGCCACCTTTCATACATATAGAATAACGTGCTCTTACCTCGTGCTCTTACTTAAGATTAGTGGTTGCTGCCCCCCTTTGGGTTGTGCCGTGGGGGAGATCTTCGTGGGCCGTACTCGTTCTCGTCTCAGGTTGGTAGTTGAAGGTATCCCTCTAGTGGTGTGGGGGCTGTGCTTTGGCAAAGTGGGTGGGGTTATATCCTGCCTGTTTGGCCCTGTCCGGGGGTATCATCGGATGGGGCCACAGTGTCTCCTGACCCCTCCTGTCTCAGCCTCCAGTATTTATGCTGCAAATGTTTGTCGGGGCTAGGGTCAGTCTGTTATATCTGGAGTATTTCTCCTGTCTTATCCAATGTCCTGTGTGAATTTAAGTATGCTCTCACTAATTCTCTCTCTTTTTCTCTTTCTTTCTTTCTCTCGGAGGACCCTAGGACCATGCCTCATGTCTACCTGGCCTGATGACTCCTTGCTGTCCCCAGTCCACCTGGTTGTGCTGCTGCTCCAGTTTCAACTGTTCTGTCTGCGGCTATGGAACCCTAACCTGTTCACCGGACGTGCTACCTGTCCCAGACCTGCTGTTTTCAACTCTCTAGAGACAGCAGGAGCGGTAGAGCTACTCTGAATGATCGGCTATGAAAAGCCAACTGACATTTACTCCTGAGGTGCTGACCTGTTGCTGACCCTGCTGGTCATCTATGAACATTTGAACATCTTGGCCATCTTCTGTTATAATCTCCACCCGGCACAGCCAGAAGAGGACTGGCCACCCCTCATAGCCTGGTTCCGCTCTAGGTTTCTTCCTAGGTTCTGGCCTTTCTAGGGAGTTTTTCCTAGCCACCGTGCTTCCACACCTGCATTGCTTGCTGTTTGGGGTTTTAGGCTGGGTTTCTGTACAGCACTTCGAGATATTAGCTGATGTACGAAGGGCTTTATAAATACATTTGATTGATTGATTGGTACCCTCCTTCTACATCTTTGTGTTTAGTTTTATTGGTTTCATGATGTTTTTATACAAATTAATTTAAATTGACTTACTGAAATCAGTTGCCGTCCCTCAATTGTTCGCCGAAGATGTGTCTCCTGGGCAGCTCACAGTTTGGGTTTGGTCAGAGCGGATCGCGTCGAATTTCCCTCACGCTTCTTAAAATTCGCCACCGGTTTTCCTCGCAGACCCCCACTGGAAAGCTCCGCAGGCAGAATCAATCATCCCGTTCGTTGACGCCAAATTGTTGTAGAAATTCTTACACAGGGACAGTCAAAGTCAATCTTAAATGAATCACTCTTTATTGTCAGCAAGCTGGAGAGGTCACAGTCAAACTTATATGCATAAAGTACCTGGTCAGAAGTGAGTTCTAACGGGGCAGCCCCATTAGTTCCCTTATATACCGACAAGTTATATTTCAATGATTTATGTTATTCATCATTCATGTGACGACCAATACTTTGTCATTCATATGACAGACCAACACCTCACGAGGCTTCTTCTTCGTCTCTCTAAGACCTTGAAACTGAGATCCCTTTCTCTAAACAAGGTTATGGGCGTACTGCCAAATTGCAGATACTGATGGTGAGGATTCATTCAATCAGTCATTTGCATGAACACAGAAATTTGGTTTATAGAAAAGCACAAACATACAATTTTCCATCACATGCCTTTTGTAAAAATAAATAAATAACTGTAGTTCTGTCCTTGAGCTGTTGTCGGTTAATGTTCTGTATTATGTCATGTTTCATGTGGACCTCAGGAAGAGTAGCTGCTGCTTTTGCAACACCTAATGGGGATCGTAATAAAATACCACCGAGGTGGTGTTTTATTTAGTGGTGCGGGTTACTGTTTTTCATCATGAATCTTGTTCTGGAGGCAACTCTGCTGAGTGATCACTAGCTGGCACAGCCACAAAGTCATAAAATCAGATGATTTTAAATCTAACCCTAACCTAACCATACTGCTAACCCAAATGCCTAACCCTAACCTTAAAATAAAGTACATTTTTACAATAGCCAATTTTGACTTTGCAGCTGCCCCATCTAACGGAAATTGCTTAGTTCTGCTTCAAGGACAAGACTCATCCCGATTAACGCCAACCTGCTCAAGAGGTATTAGAAGAAGACACAAATTAATATGACCAATTCAACGACATCTATTGCAGGATAAATCAATGTTAGAGATTTCATAGCTGACCATAAATCGATGTTGCATTTTATCTTATGGGTTGGTTATGTAGGCTTCTACTACATATAATACATAAAACAAAAAACAGAGTCTGTCAGATTCCCAGTCATTCCAATATATTTAATACCCCTTGATCTTCACGATTTGGATTTGAAAATATAGATTAGCCAAACTGTTTTACCTGAGCGTAACCCAAAAACAACAGACTTATTAGCCTACTCTGTTGTTTATGATTTTGTTGTGATGGACGATTGATTGGGCCCATTGCTTCGAGTTGGAAAATAAATGCTTCTTTCAGAATGGCATGTTTTGAGCACTACTGAAAAGTACTATATGCATTTGAAAAATGTTTGCCATATGCTGCATTTCCTACAGGCCTATTGTTTACATTTTTTATTGGTGACACTTTGATATCTTGCCAATTTCAGCTGCTTAAGTCTATCAAAAGTGTACGAGTTTGAGCCTGTGTCAGCACGAATTAGATTGAGCAATAAAAGCCCCAATAGTGTCCTTCTGGAATTATACAACTTTTTGACAGTATGGAGCACAACACCACGGGGGAGTTTAGAAGGGAGGAACTCTCTGAAACTTTTATTCCATAGGCTGTGATCCGCACTGCAGCGGTTGCAAGAGCACATTTTTCACTGGTCGTCCACTGGCCGCTTAAACTTCTTCAATTCAAGCATTTATTGATTTAAAATACACATATACATTAGTGAACAGTCATCCACAAATACTACAATCCGCAAGGTGCAAATAACTAAATGAGAGCAGCAGCAGCAGTAGCAGTGTACTTCACATCAATGCGTTATGTAGATAACAATAATAAGTGATATCCGTATCACCCGTAGACTACACCACTGCTGTCGTCCATACCTCCAAATGTTTACTCAAGTTGGCTCATCTTTGGATGCCGACAGTAGTCAACACCATTGGATGACAGCTTGAACTGGAGCCTCTTTTCCCGCGATCCATCGAACGCATTTGGTGTGTGTCTCTGTCTTGTCCTCAGACTCGCTTAAGCAGAATAAACTTAAACTTGAGCCTTTTTTTTAATGCGGATTTGAGTGTCATTAACAGAAAGGTGTCAAATATTGTTTTTGCAAAGATCCTTTCTGAATTTAAAAGTACATTTTTGTTTTTCAAAAGTATCTGTAATCTGATTACAATATTGTCGCTGGTAACGTATCAGCTAACAGTTACATGTAACAGGTTACATGTAATCCTAATCCAGTACTCCCCAATCCTAGTAGTTATATAGGATGAGCCATGACTAGAATAAAGAATAGACACATAAAGTGGGTAAAACTGTATGTAAACATTATTAAAGTGACCAGTGTTCAATGACTATGTTCATAGGGCAGCAATCTTTAAGGTGCAGGGTTGAGTACCGGATGGTAGCCGGCTAGAACATTGACTAGGGTTCAGGGAAGATACTAGGCAGAGGCAGACTAGTGGTGACTGTTTAACAGTCTGATGGCCTGGAGATAGAAGTTATTTGCGCCTTTTTCACCACGCTGTCTATGTGAAGGGACCATTTCAAGTTGGCAGTGAACTTGAAGCTTTTGACCCTCTCCACTGCTGTCTCCTGTTGTCCACGTTTAGCTCCTTTGTTTTGTTGACGTTAAGGGAGAGGTTATTTTCCTGGCACCACTCCACCAGGGCTCTCACCTCCTCCCTGTAGGCCGTCTCATCATTTTTGGTAATCAGGCCTACCACTGTTGTGTCATCAGAAAACTTGATGATTGAGTTGGATATGTGTGTGGCCACACAGTCATGGGTGAACAGGGAGTACAGGAGGGGGGCTGAGCACGCACCCCTGTGGGGCCCCCGTGTTGAGGATCAGCAGGGCGGAGGTGTTGTTGCCTACCTTCACCACTTGGGGTCAGCCTGTCAGGAAGTCCATGACCCAGTTGCACAAGGAGGGGTTCAGACCCAGGGCCCTGAGCTTAGTGATGAGCTTGGAGGGCACTGTGGTGATGAAGGCTGAGCTGTAGTTGATGAACAGCATTCTTACGTAGGCATGTCTCTTGTCCAGGTAGGATAGGGCAGTGTGCAGTGCAATGGAGATTGTGTCGTTCATGGATCTGTTGGGGCGATATGCAAATTATAGTGGGTGTTGGGTAAGGTGGAGGTGATAGTGTACTTAACTAGCCACTCAAAACCGTTCATGATGATAGAAGTGAGTGCTACGGGGCGGTAGTCATTTAGTTCAGTTAAGTTCACTTTCTTAGGTACAGGAACAATGATGGACATTTTGAAGCAAGTGGGGGCAACAGACTGGGATACGGAGAGATTGAATATGTCCGTAAACACTCCAGCCAGCTGGTCTGCGCATGCTCTGAGGACGCGGCTTGGGATGCCGTCTGGGCCGGCAGCCTTGCGAGGGTTAACACACTAAAATGACTTACACGTCGGGCAAAGAGAACGAGAGCACACAGACCTCACGAGCACCGCTTGATGTTGTTTTCCTCGAAGCCGGTGAAGAAGGTGTTTAGCTCGTACGGGAGCTAGGCACCATTGATCATGTAATCAGCCCTTTGTGTGTGTTTGTATGTGTCTTTATGTTGTACAAAGGTGCCCCCTTACCCTTATGGACTTCTCCTGGGCCCGGGTGAGTAATGTCAATGGGTAAGTGCCATTCTGGCACATATCCCTTGTGAATTAGCTGTTATTCATCATCTCTGATTGGTTATGTTCAACCGTGTATTTACTGTTGCCTTCCATGACTGAATGGTGACAGTTTTCTCTGTCTCCCTCCCTCTCTTTCTCTGTGATAGGAACTGGGTCAGATCTGTGAGTCAGACTCCTTCATGACCAGTATCTGTGATGAGAGTGGCCTGGAGCTGATCTACGCTGCCATGCCCATCAGTGGCTGGCAAACACAAGGGACAAAAGGTGATTAATAATCTTAGGGCTAGGCGTCCCGCTAGCAGGACAACTTCCGGTGAAACTGGAGGGCGCGCAATTCAAATAAATCATCAAAATTATGGATATTAAACATTTAGGTAAATATAAGTGTCTTATATTGGTTGAAAGCTTATATTCTTGTTAATCTAACTGCACTGTCTGATTTACAGTAGGCTTTCCAGTGAAAGCATGCCATGCGATTGTTTAAGGACGTCGCCCCACATCAAAATATTTTTCCACCGGCACAGGTTTCATAAATTCACAAATGGCGATTAAATATTCACTTTTTGAAAATCTTCCTCTGATTTGTCATCCAAAGGGTCCCAGCTATAACATGTAGTGTCGTTTTGTTAGATAAAATCCTTCTTTATATCCCAAAAGGTCTGTTTAGTTGGTGCCATCGATTTGAGTAATCCACTCGTTCAACGTGCAGAGAAAGGATTCCGAAAATCTACCCCTAAACTTTGTTTCAACAAGTCAAAATAAGTTTCTATTTACTCCTCAGATACCCTCAAATGTAATTAAACTATAATATTTCTCACAGAAAGAAGTATGTTCAATAGGAGAATGTTGAATACAATTATATTTGAACTTACACTTCCGGTTGTCTGTGTGGAGACAAAATACAAAGGTACATTTCCTTATATTAACACTTCACTCTCACTTCACTTTTAGCAATCCTGTAGTGAACGTAACTGTGCGTGAGATAGCCTAAATAATTTGAAGGCATTGATACATTTTGTGCCTACTGTATATGGTATATTCAAATGTTGCCGGTACATCATGGATTCACAGCTCGGTACATCAAATCAAACCAACGTTTATTCATTGCGTACATAGATTAGCAGATGTTAAAGCACCAAAATGCTTATGTTTCTAGCTCTAGCAGTGCAGTAAGTGTCTAACAGTACAATACAAATACACAATCCTAATAAATTCATAAATCACTAAAACATCATGGTCCTGATATCTCATTTAGCATTATTGTAAAAATGTATTAACAGAGGCGCATAACAGCTGAATCCTGTCCATCAAAGTCCACCATTCATTATGTTTGACATGGCCTAAGCTACAGTGGGTGAGGGGCCTTTTGTGTAAGGCTGAATGGCACTGACTGGCCAATGTTCACCCAGCTATTCAGGGAAGAGCAGTATAGTGTACCCATGGGCTCATGTCAGATCATTGCCACACGATGCCACACTCATTTGCTCTTGCATAACGGCCCTGATGCCAAGCATCTGAGGGAGCTTTTTAGGAGCAGACAGGCGTGAAAACGGACCCATATTAGGCAGCCGGGGGAAAAAATTGGGTCGTCTTTGACAGGCAATAAGCGCTCCCAAAGAAATTGCCAGAAATTGGCAAGGATTCTGGACTTGTCTATTCAGATTTTGTCCGCTTCCGAGAGGCCAGCTCCCCTCCATCAGTTCTCTGACTACTGTGGTTTTTAGCTTCTCATTTATCTAACCCCATGGACTTTTCATTAGTAGTCTTGAAGTCAATTTATAGAGCTTATTATTATGTTCCATAATCTAAAGGAGGGAAAAGGATGGGAGGAAAATCTATGAGATGTGAATCAGAGTTTAGTTATCATGCTAAGTCTGATGAAGCGTTGGTTCACTTCACAGTGAGGTGGCTAATATACGGGTATGTGGCAAAACAGACAAAGTTGTCTTAGAGATTGTTAACCGCAAGCTAACTATATTTAGTCTCCAAATATTTATTGAAAACAAATACATTTGCACAATGTGCACTTGTCTCTCAATTACATAACAGTTGTAGGTTAGCTAGCTAGTGAGCTCAGTCCGGATGTTGCCCATCCAACCCACTACCAGCATCTTAATCTGCACATCTATCACTCCAGTGTTAATTGCTAAATTGTAATTACTTCGCCACTATGGCCTATTTATTGCCTTACCTCGTTACTTCATTTGCACACACTGTATACAGATCAGATTTTTCTATTGTGTTATTGACTGTACGTTTGTTTATCCCATGTGTAACTCTGTGTTGTTTTTGTCACACTGCTTTGCTTTATCTTGGCCAGGTCGCAGTTGTAAATGAGAACTTGTTTACAACTGGCCTACCTGTTTAAATAAAGGTGAAATAAAAAAATATATAATAAAAAAATCCATGTCTTCTGGTTGGGGAATGTACGTACGGTTACGACGACGTTGTCAATGCACTTAATGAAACCGGTGACTGATGTGGTAAACTCCTCAATGTTATCGGGTGGATACTGGAACATATTCCAGTCTGTGCTAGTGAAACAGTCCTGTACCTTAGTATCCACTTCATTGGACCACTTCCATATTGAGCGTGTCACTGGTACTTCCTGTTTGAGTAGCAGGAGGTTAGAGTTATGGTCTGATTTGCCAAAGGGAGGGTAAGGGAGGGGCTTTTTTATGTGTTTCTGTGTGTGGAGGTGATCTAGAGTTGTGTTGCCTGTAGTTGCACAGGTGACATGCTGGTAAAAATAAGGTAAATCAGATCTCAGTTTCCCTGTATTAAATCACAGGCCACGAGAAACATCACCTCTAAATGTGCATTTTCTTGTTCGCTTATGTCCCGAGACAGCTCGTTGAAAGCGGTCTTAGTGCCAGCATCCGTTTGTGGTGGTAAATAGATGGCCACAAAAAAATATCAATTACCAGTCAAAAGATTGGACACACCTACTTATTCCAGGGTTTTTCTTAAATTTTTTACTATTTTCTACATTGTAGAATAATAGTGAAGGCATCAAAACTATGAAATAACACAGATGGAATCATGTAGTAACCAAAAAAGTTTTTAAACAAATCAAAATATGTTATATTTGAGATTCTTCAAAGTAGCCACCCTTTGCCTTGATGACAGCTTTTGCAAACTCTTCTCATCCTCTCAACCAACAAGATGTACATTATCCATGTCTCTGTTCAGTCACAACTCTGAGAAACATAGGATATTATGTTGATAATATCTAATATTACTAATCAAGTCCTGTTGATAGGATAGTCTCAAACAGAGATCCAGTTTGTTCTCCAGTGTCTGCACGTTCGCCCATAGGACAGAGGGCAATGTCGGTCTATTTGCTCGCCGATATAGTCTCGTCAGAATGCCGCTTCGCCTGCCTCTCTTTCACCACTGCTTTCTCTTTCGAGTGCGAGGGATTAGGGCCTGGTCTGGAGTAAGCAGAACATCCAAGCGCTCCCAACTCATTCAAGCAGACATTTACATCCAAATCGAGGTTAGTGATCGCTGTACTGATGTCCAGAAGCTGTTTTCGGTCATAGGAAATGATGGTGGAGACATTATGTACCAAAAAAGTTCAAGATCAGCAGAAAAATCACAAAATAACAGAATTGGTCAGGAGCCCATAAGATGGCTGCTATACACTACGGCACCATTTTTTAAACTTCTTACAGCCACATTAATGAGCGTGCATCACTTTCGTGACGTTGTCTGCCAACCCGTCTATTCATCTGATCACTGTATTTAAATTGGTTTTGCAAATTGCCAATTCCATGGTCTTCCATGTTTGACAACATAAGTTAAAGGGGTAAATGCTTATTACCAGGAGCTCCAAAGGAAAAATACTCTTAACCCATTGGCTCTCAAGCGTTTTAGAGTAGAACTTATACCTGCTCACTGATAACTGTCTTCGATCCTTGACTGTGCAGACACCAGAAACATTAATCAATTAATTAAAGACAGTCTCCTGTACCTTTGTACTTTTTAGCCAGGAGTTTTGAAAATAGCACTTCCAAGAAAAAAAGTGGTGATACATACAGTATATGCAGATATGTGCGCCACGTCATTGCGCTTTCTCTTGCTCTGCTGTGTGTGCATCTTGCTAGCTGTCACTCAAATGGCAAGGGACTAAAGTGCATTGGCTGGAACTCAAATTGCTAGGGGCTGGCCCACGTGGGGTAAAATGTAGGGGAAATGGCGCTGCACAACCTGGTATTTCATGGATAATTTAGGTAAGACAGTAATTCTGCTCATAGATTATGCATGTATGAACTACACATTGACACATCCAGCCCAAAGCATGAGGTTTAGAAAATACTTACTGGTCGCCAAAATGTGCCGCAGCACGTCTTCAACACTAGAAGCACCGAGGAAGTATTTTAAGTGCATTTAAAATTGGAATATTTCTACAATTTGTTCAACCTCTTACAGGTCCTCCCGAGTGGCGCAGCGGTCTGAGGCACTACAGACGCAGGTTCGATCCCAGTCGTCACCGGGAGACCCATGAGGTGGCGCACCATTGGCCCAGCGTCGTCTGGGTGAGGGGAGGGTTTGGCCGGCTTGGATGTCCTTGTCCCATCGCGCTCTAGCACCTCCTTGTGGCGGACCAGGCGCCTGCACGCTGACGTCGGTCACCAGTTGTTTCCTCCGACACATTGGTGCGGTTGGCTTCAGGGTTAAGCGAGCAGTGAGTCAAGAAACAGTGTGGCTTGGCAAGGTTGTGCTTTGGAGGAAGCATGGCTCTCAACCGTCACCTCTCAACCGCACAGGAGTTGCAGCAATGGGACAGGACTGTAACTACTGGATAATTGGATATCATGGATATCACAATTGGATATCATGAAAAAGCGGTAAACTTAGTTTTTTTTAACTCTTGACGGTCAACTGCCATTAGAAACAACTTCTCTGGTTTTAAATGGCCTATGCATCGATATGAGTCGGGACCATGAATTCTAGTGTCAAAATATACTACACTGAACAAAAATAAAACACAAAACATGTAAAGTGTTGGATCCCATGTTTCATGAGCTGTCATAAAAATCCCAGAAATATTCCATATGCACAAAAAGCTTATTTAGCTCAAATTTGTTTACATCCCTGTTAGTGAGTTTTTCTCCTTTGCCAAGATAATCCATCCACCTGACAGGTGTGGCATATAAACTGATAAACTGATAATAAACTGATTAAACAGCATGATCATTACACAGGTAATCCTTGTGCTGGGGACAATAAAAGGCCACTTTAAAATGTGCAGTTGTGTCACACAACACCACAGATGTCTCAAGTTGAGGGAGCGTGCAATTGGCATGCTGACTGTAATGAATACTTAAGGAGAAAAAGGTGTAGAATCACGTGCAGTGCGCGGCAAATGTTAATTAAGCCTCGGATCCGAGTTCTGTGCTGTTGGCAGTCCATATGGCAGTGGCCCAATCCAGGGCTTTGCCTGTAAGTAGAGACAACAAAATCCACTCTGCTCTTGTCGGTGGCGAAGTTAGTGGGGTTGTGCTCAATGTATTTGCTGCATTGCATCAGAAATCACTGACATTTCCCAGGTGAACCATCATATTTTCCAGGCATGGGTATGAACGAAAGAGGGCTATGAGTTACGATACCTGGCATCGGAGGAGTAGGGATAGGCTGGCGGAGGAGGAGATGGCTCTTGCTGGATTAGGCGCCGCTGTAGCTTCGCTGAATCCATTCCGTTTTTAGGTGAGGTATTCTGTAATGAATACTCAGGGAGAAAACGGTGTACAGTAGATTCACACGCAGAGCGCAGCGGATGTTTATTACGCCTTTGCAGGAGGCAGGAATCGTGGTCACAGGCAGGCAATGGTCAAACACAGGTAGGTAGTCAAAAACAAACAATACCTCACAACCGTACCTTAAACAGAAAGAACTGAACTAAATAGGGAGCTGATGAGACCAGGTGAGAAACGAACACAGGTGGAATCAATGAACATAAATGAAAGACAGGGCTACGTTCCAGAACACAAAGAAAAATGACACACGGTTGACTAAGAAAAGAAAAACCTTACACTGACTGCAGGAATGTCCACCAGAGCTGTTGCCAGATCATTTTAATATTCATTTACAGTGGGGCAAAAAAGTATTTAGTCAGCCACCAATTGTGCAAGTTCTCCCACTTAAAAAGATGAGAGGCCTGTAGATGAGAGAGGCCTTTTCATCATGGGTACACTTCAACTATGACAGACAAAATGAGAAAGAAAAAATACAGAAAATCACATTGTAGGATTTTTAATGAATTTATTTGCAAATTATGGTGGAAAATAAACTTTTGTTATTGACCAAATACTTATCTCAATACTTTGTTATATACCCTTTGTTGGCAATGACAGAGGTCAAACATTTTCTGTAAGTCTTCACAAGGTTTTCACACACTGTTGCTGGTATTTTGGCCCATTCCTCCATGCAGATCTCCAGATCTCCTCTAGAGCAGTGATGTTTTGGGGCTGTTCCTGGGCAACACGGACTTTCAACTCCCTCCAAAGATTTTCTATGGGGTTGAGATCTGGAGACTGGCTAGGCCACTCCAGGACCTTGAAATGCTTCTTATGAAGCCACTCCTTCGTTGCCCGGGCGGTGTGTTTGGGATCATTGTCATGCTGAAAGACCCAGCCACGTTTCATCTTCAATGCCCTTGCTGATGGAGGTTTTCACTCAAAATCTCACGATACATGGCCCCATTCATTCTTTCCTTTACACGGATCAGTCGTCCTGGTCCCTTTGCAGAAAAACAGCCCCAAAGCATGATGTTTCCACCCCCATGCTTCACAGTAGGTATGGTGTTCTTTGGATGCAACTCAGCATTTTTTGTCCTCCAAACACGACGAGTTGAGTTTTTACCAAAAAGTTATATTTTGGTTTCATCTGACCATATGACATTCTCCCAATCTTCTTCTGGATCATCCAAATGCTCTCTAGCAAACTTCAGACGGGCCTGGACATGTACTGGCTTAAGCAGGGGGACACGTCTGGCACTGCAGGATTTGAGTCCCTGGCGGCGTAGTGTGTTACTGATGGTAGGCTTTGTTACTTTGGTCCCAGCTCTCTGCAGGTCATTCACTAGGTCCCCCCGTGTGGTTCTGGGATTTTTTTTTTTCTTCTTGTGATCATTTTGACGCCACGGGGTGAGATCTTGCGTGGAGCCCCAGATCGAGGGAGATTATCAGTGGTCTTGTATGTCTTCCATTTCCTAATAATTGCTCCCACAGTTGATTTCTTCAAACCAAGCTGCTTACCTATTGCAGATTCAGTCTTCCCAGCCTGGTGCAGGTCTACAATTTTGTTTCTGGTGTCCTTTGACAGCTCTTTGGTCTTGGCCATAGTGGAGTTTGGAGTGTGACTGTTTGAGGTTGTGAACAGGTGTCTTTTATACTGATAACAAGTTCAAACAGGTGCCATTAATACAGGTAACGAGTGGAGGACAGAGGAGCCTCTTAACCTGTCTAGGCTGAGGGTGCCGCTAGCGGCACTCCCCCCCCACCCCCACTGAAAAGGCAGAGCCGCGAAATTCAAATTTTTTTTTTTTTTTAAATATTTAACTTTCACACATTAAAGTCCAATACAGCTAATGAAAGACACAGATCTTGTGAATCCAGCCAACATGTCCGATTTTTAAAATGTTTTACAGGGAAGACACAATATGTAAAGATGTAAATCTATTACCTAAAAACACATTAGCATAATCCACCATCTTTTATTTGTCCACCAACACCAGTAGCTATCACCAATTCGGCTAAACTAAGATATTTATAGCCCCTAACCAAGAAAAAACTCATCAGATGACAGTCTGATAACATATTTATGGTATGGGATAGGTTTTGTTAGAAAAATGTGCATATTTCAGGTAGATGGCATAGGTTACAATTGCACCCACCGTCACAAATGGACTAGAATAACTACATAGAGCAACGTGTTTACCTACTTACTAATCATCAAACATTTCGTAAAAATACACAGCATACACTAATCGAAAGACACAGATCCTGTGAATACAGACAATATTTCAGATTTTCTAAGTGTCTTACAGCAAAAACACAATAAATCGTTATATTAGCATAGCACATAGCACATAGCAGCCCAGCATTGATTCTAGCCAAAGTGAGCGATAACGTCAACATCGCCAAAATATATTAATTTTTTCACTAACCTTCTCAGAATTCTTCAGATGACACTCCTGTAACATCATATTACACAATCCATATAGAGTTTGATCGAAAATGTGCATATTTAGCCACCAAAATCATGGTTAGACAATGTGAAATGTAGCCCAGCTGGTGAGAAAATGTCCGTGCGCCATATTAGACAGTGATCTACTCTTATACATAAATACTCATAAACGTGACTAAAAAATATAGGGTGGACAGGGATTGATAGACAATTTAATTCTTAATACAATCGCGGAATTACATTTTTTAAATTATCCTTACTTTTCAATACAGTTTGCGCCAAGCGAAGCTACGTCAAAAAACATGGCGTCCTAAGCCACTAACATTTTTCGACAGAAACACGATTTATCATAATAAAAATGTCCTACTTTGAGCTGTTCTTCCATCAGTATCTTGGGCAAAGGATCCTTTCTTGGGTCTAATCGTCTTTTGGTGGAAAGCTGTCCTCTTGCCATGTGGAAATGCCAACTGCGTTCGGGATGAACTGGAAGCGTGCCCAGCAATTCACAGCGTTTCAGAAATAAATGTCCCAAAATCGCACTAAACGGATATAAATTGCTATAAAACGCTTTAAATTAACTACCTTATGATGTTTTTAACTCCTATAACGAGTAGAAACATGACCAGAGTAATATTACTCCCTCCACTAATGCTTGGAACAAGTGCGGGTCGATGTCCTCCAGGCGCATGACGCAGCAAGAAAAGAGTTCCTAGCTACAGGGTTTTTTAATTTGTAGTGCCTGTGAACGCGCAATCGACCCCATTCAAATCGTCATCACGTAAAGGCATCCAGGGGAAGACGTAAGCAGTGTCCGTATACTCATAGCAATAACTGTGGCCTTTTAACTGACTCCAGATCAGGGGCCAACATTTCTGAAATCTGACTCCATGTCAGGGAAATTGCTGTAGAATGGGTTCTGTTCCACTTAGAGACAAAATTTCAACTCCTATAGAAACTATAGACTGTTTTCTATCCAATAATCATAATAATATGCATATTGTACGATCAAGAATTTTGTGGGAAGCCGTTTCAAAAATTACACGATTAGCATAAATAGTGACAACAGCGCCCCCAGCCTCAACAGGTTAAAGAAGTTACAGGTCTGTGAGAGCCAGAAATCTTGCTTGTTTGTAGGTGACCAAATACTTATTTTCCACCATAATTTGCAAATAAATTCATTAAAAATCCTACAATGTGATTTTCTGGATTTTTTTTTCTCATTTTGTCTGTCATAGTTGAAGTGTACCTATGATGAAAATTACAGGCCTCTCTCATCTTTTTAAGTGGGTGAACTTGCACAATTGGTGGCTGACTAAATACTTTTTTGCCCCACTGTATCTACAATAAGCTGCCTCCAATGTTATTTTAGAGAATTTGGCAGTGTTCTTCCCCCCTTTTCAACCCATATGATTAGTACATAATAAAAGTATAATAAACCATATAAAATACTGTATGATGATATTATGGTGATTCCTACCTCATCAGTATCTTAAATACCTCCCCTCCCAAATGTTTTTAAATTAAATACAAATAAAAAAACTTCACCAGCACTTGCACTTGACTAGCTTTGACTCTGCACGTTCTAAGCATGTGATACGTGGTTGTCCGACCTAGCTATCTTAAGATGAATGCACTAACTATGAGTCGCTCTGGATAAGAGGTTCTGCAAAATGACTGAAATGTAAAAATGTAAATTACAGCACTGTTTTTATAATTGGAAATCTTAGAAAAGGACTGGACATGATCCTTCATCACCTTTCTCCGTGTCAGTCTCCAGATACACACAGCAGTAACAACTTACTTCTTACAGTTCAGAGTGGCACTCAATTCACAACTTACCTTAAAGATCGTCGCTATAAATCTACACACCCCTTGCACAGTCTTCACATTTTGCTACCTTAAAATTACAAAAAAAAATGGCATTCATTCGATTTTTTCCCCTGTCAACGCCGTGTGTATAGGTGGCAGGGAAGT
Source organism: Salvelinus fontinalis (assembly GCF_029448725.1). Lineage (NCBI taxonomy): Eukaryota > Metazoa > Chordata > Actinopteri > Salmoniformes > Salmonidae > Salvelinus > Salvelinus fontinalis. The sequence goes on along the minus strand of NC_074680.1, from coordinate 11,573,940 downwards.
CAGGCGCAGGAGAGTTAAACGAAGTGTAAATGGAGACTTTTAATAAATGTCCACATAACATGCTCCAAACACGAGAATATACATACATCAAATAAACATGGGTACGAGGACCCGTCGCGCACCTATACACCAAGAATCAACACTTGACATAAAACAATCTCTGACAAACACATGAGGGGAAACAGAGGGTTAAATACACAACAGGTAATGAATGGGATTGACAACAGGTGTGTGGGAAGACAAGACAAAACCAATGGAAAATGAAAAATGGATCGATGATGGCTAGAAGGCCGGTGACGTCGACCGCCGAACACCGCCCGGACAAGGAGAGGCAACGACTTCGACAGAAGTCGTGACATTACCCCCCCCACTGATGCGCGGCTCCAGCAGCGCGTCGACACCAATCAATCAATCAATCAATTTTATTTTATATAGCCCTTCGTACATCAGATAATATCTCGAAGTGCTGTACAGAAACCCAGCCTAAAACCCCAAACAGCTAGAATGCAGGTGTAGAAGCACGGTGGCTAGGAAAAACTCCCTAGAAAAGGCCAAAACCTAGGAAGAAACCTAGAGAGGAACCAGGCTATGAGGGGTGGCCAGTCCTCTTCTGGCTGTGCCGGGTGGAGATTATAACAGAACTATGCCAAGATGTTCAAAAATGTTCATAAGTGACAAGCATGGTCAAATAATAATCATGAATAATTTTCAGTTGGCTTTTCATAGCTGATCATTAAGAGTTTAAAAACAACAGGTCTGGGACAGGTGGCGGTTCCATAACCGCAGGCAGAACAGCTGAAACTGGAATAGCAGCAAGGCCAGGCGGACTGGGGACAGCAAGGAGTCACCACGGGCGGCAGTCCCGACGCATGGTCCAAGGGCCCAGGTCCTCCGAGAGAAAGAAAGAGAGAAGGAGAAAATTAGAGAGAGCCAAGATTTTCAAAATGTTCATAAATGACAAGCATGGTCAAATAATAATCAGGAATAAATCTCAGTTGGCTTTTCATAGCCGATCATTAAGAGTTGTAAACAGCAGGTCTGGGACAGGTAGTGGTTCCATAACCGCAGGCAGAAGAGTTGAAACTGGAATAGCAGCAAGGCCAGGCGGACTGGGGGCAGCAAGGAGTCACCACGGCCGGTAGTCCCGACGTATGGTCCTAGGGCGCAGGTCCTCCGAGAGAAAGAGAGAAGGAGAAAATTAGAGAGAGCCAAGATTTTCAAAATGTTCATAAATGACAAGCATGGTCAAATAATAATCAGGAATAAATCTCAGTTGGCTTTTCATAGCCGATCATTAAGAGTTGAAAACAGCAGGTCTGGGACAGGTAGGGGTTTCGTAACCGCAGGCAGAAACAGTTGAAACTGGAATAGCAGCAAGGCCGGGCGGACTGGGGACAGCAAGGTGTCAGCATGCCCGGTAGTCCTGACGTATGGTCCTAGGGCTCAGGTTCTCAGAGAGAAAGAGAGAACGAGAGAATTAGAGAGAGCATACTTAAATTCACACAGGACACTGGATAAGACAGGAGAAGTACTCCAGGTATAACCAACTGACCCTAGCCCCCCGACACATAAACTACTGCAGCATAAATACTGGAGGCTGAGACAGGAGCGGTCAGGAGACACTGTGGCCCCATCCGAAGAAACCCCCGGACAGGGCCAAACAGGAAGGATATAACCCCACCCACTCTGCCAAAGCACAGCCCCCACACCACTAGAGGGATATCCTCAACCACCAACTTACAATCCTGAGACAAGGCCGAGTATAGCCCACAAAGGTCTCCACCACAGCACAACCAAGGGGGGGCGCCAACCCAGACAGGAAGTTCACGTCAGTAACTCAACCCACTCAAGTGACGCACCCCTCCTAGGGACGACATGAAAGAGCACCAGCAAGCCAGTGACTCAGCCCCAGTAACAGGGTTAGAGGCAGAGAATCCCAGTGGAGAGAGGGGAACCGGCCCTGGAGAGACAGCAAGGGCGGTTCGTTGCTCCAGAGCCTTTCCGTTCACCTTCACACTCCTGGGCCAGACTACACTCAATCATATGACCTACTGAAGAGATAAGTCTTCAGTAAAGACTTAAAGGTTGAGACCGAGTCTGCGTCTCTCACATGGGTAGGCAGACTGTTCCATAAAAATGGAGATCTATAGGAGAAAGCCCTGCCTCCAGCTGTTTGCTTAGAAATTTTAGGGACAATTAGGAGGCCTGCGTCTTGTGACCGTAGCGTACGTGTAGGTATGTACGGCAGGACCAACTCGGAAAGATAGGTAGGAGCAAGCCCATGTAACGCTTTATAGGTTAACAGTAAAACCTTGAAATCAGCCCTTGCCTTAACGGGAAGCCAGTGTAGGGAAGCTAGCACTGGAGTAATATGATCAAATTTCTTGGTTCTAGTCAGGATTCTAGCAGCCGTATTTAGCACTAACTGAAGTTTATTTAGTGCTTTATCCGGGTAGCCGGAAAGTAGAGCATTGCAGTAGTCTAACCTAGAAGTAACAAATGCATGGATTAATTTTTCAGCATCATTTTTGGACAGAAAATTTCTGATTTTTGCAATGTTACGTAGATGGAAAAAAGCTGTCCTTGAAACAGTCTTGATATGTTCGTCAAAAGAGAGATCAGGGTCAAGAGTAACGCCGAGGTCCTTCACAGTTTTATTTGAGACGACTTTACAACCATCAAGATGAATTGTCAGATTTAACAGAAGATCTCTTTGTTTCTTGGGACCTAGAACAAGCATCTCTGTTTTGTCCGAGTTTAAAAGTAGAAAGTTTTCAGCCATCCACTTCCTTATGTCTGAAACACAGGCTTCTAGCGAGGGCAATTTTGGGGCTTCACCATGTTTCATTGAAATGTACAGCTGTGTGTCATCCGCATAGCAGTGAAAGTTAACATTATGTTTTCGAATAACATCCCCAAGAGGTAAAATATATAGTGAAAACAATAGTGGTCCTAAAACGGAACCTTGAGGAACACCGAAATGTACAGTTGATTTGTCAGAGGACAGACCATTCACAGAGACAAACTGATATCTTTCCGACAGGTAAGATCTAAACCAGGCCAGAACTTGTCCGTGTAGACCAATTTGGGTTTCCAGTCTCTCCAAAAGAATGTGGTGATCGATGGTGTCAAAGGCAGCACTAAGGTCTAGTAGCACGAGGACAGATGCAGAGCCTCTGTGAGGGCCAGCCACCACCGGCCGGAGGAGAGACACATGGAACGAGGGGTTAATACGGTAATTAGTGGGCAGTTGTAACCTATAACATACCTCGTTCACTCTCCTCAGGACTTTAAACGGCCCCACAAACCGCGGACCCAGCTTCCGGCAGAGCAGGCGGAGGGGCAGGTTTCGGGTCGAGAGCCAGACCCTGTCCCCTGGTACGAACACCGGGGCCTCACTGCGGCGACAGTCTGCGTCAATTATCTGGCGCCTTATGGCACGCTGAAGGTGGACGTGGGCTGCCTCCCAGGTTTCCTCAGCGTGCCGAAACCAATTGTCCACCGCAGGAGCTTCGGTCTGACTCTGATGCCAAGGAGCCAGAACCGGCTGATACCCTAATACACATTGAAAAGGTGTAAGGTTAGTGGAGGAGTGACGTAGCGAGTTCTGGGCCATCTCTGCCCAGGGCACGAACTTCGCCCACTCCCCCGGCCGGTCCTGGCAATAGGACCGCAGAAACCTGCCCACATCCTGGTTAACTCTCTCCACTTGCCCATTACTCTCGGGGTGAAAACCTGAGGTAAGACTAACCGAGATCCACAGACGTTCCATAAACGCCTTCCAGACCCTTGACGTGAACTGGGGACCCCGATCAGACACTATATCCTCAGGCACCCCATAGTGCCGGAAAACATGTGTAAACAGGACCTCTGCAGTTTGTAAGGCCGTAGGGAGACCGGGCAAAGGGAGAAGACGACAGGACTTAGAGAACCGATCCACAACGACCAGGATCGTGGTGTAACCCTGTGAAGGTGGAAGATCACTCAAAAAATCCACTGACAGGTGCGACCACGGCCGTTGAGGAACGGGTAAAGGTAGAAGCTTACCTCTAGGCAGGTGTCTAGGAGCCTTGCACTGGGCGCACACCGAACAGGAGGAAACATAAATCCTCACGTCCTTAGCTAAAGTGGGCCACCAGTACCTCCCATCAAGACAGCGCATCGTCCGACCTATCCCAGGATGACCAGAGGAGGGTGATGTGTGAGCCCAATAAATCAATCGGTCGCGGACAGCAGACGGAACGTACAGACGACCAGCTGGACACTCAGGAGGAGAGCGCTCTGCACGTGACGCCCGCTCAATGTCCGCGTCCAGCTCCCACACTACTGGCGCCACCAAACACGACTCTGGGAGTATGGGAGTGGGATCCATGGGCCGCTCCTCTGTGTCATACAGCCGAGACAATGCGTCTGCCTTGACGTTCCGTGAGCCTGGTCTGTAAGTAAGCGTAAACACAAAACGAGTGAAAAACATGGCCCACCTTGCCTGGCGAGGATTTAGTCTCTTCGCCTGCCGGATGTACTCCAGATTGCGGTGGTCAGTCCAGATGAGAAAAGGGTGATTAGCCCCCTCAAGCCAATGCCTCCACACCTTCAAGGCTTTTACGACAGCTAACAGCTCTCGGTCCCCCACATCATAGTTTCGCTCCGCCGGGCTGAGCTTCTTCGAAAAGAAAGCACAGGGGCGAAGCTTCAGTGGCACACCCGAACGCTGAGAGAGCACTGCTCCTATCCCAGCTTCGGATGCGTCCACCTCTACTATGAATGGCAAAGAGGGATCCGGATGAGCCAACACAGGCGCCGAGGTAAACAGAGCCTTCAGTTGTCCAAAAGCCCTATTCGCCTCGGCCGACCACTGCAAGCGCACCGGTCCCCCCTTTAGCAGTGAGGTAATGGGAGCTGCAACCTGACCAAAACCCCGGATAAATCTCCGGTAGTAATTGGCAAACCCTAAAAAACGCTGCACCTCCTTTACCGTGGTTGGAGTCGGCCAATTACGCACGGCTGTAACGCGGTCGCTCTCCATCTCCACTCCTGAAGTGGAAATCTGATGCCCTAGGAAGGAGATGGATTGTTGAAAGAACAAGCATTTCTCAGCCTTGACATATAGATCATGCTCCAACAGGCGACCAAGCACCCTGCGCACCAGGGACACATGCTCGGCGCGTGTAGCGGAGTATATCAAAATATCATCGATATACACCACTACACCCTGCCCGTGCAGGTCCCTGAAGATCTCATCTACAAATGATTGGAAGACTGATGGAGCATTCATCAACCCATATGGCATGACCAGGTACTCATAATGACCTGAGGTGGTGCTAAATGCCGTCTTCCACTCATCACCCTTCCTAATACGCACCAGATTGTACGCACTCCTGAGATCCAATTTTGTGAAGAAGCAGGCCCCGCGCATTGACTCCATTACTGTATTGATCAAAGGTAGAGGGTAACTATATTTTACCGTGATTTTATTGAGATCTCGATAATCAATGCACGGGCGTAAACCGCCATCCTTCTTCTTCACAAAAAAGAAACTCGAAGAGGCGGGTGAAATGGATGGCTGAATGAACCCCTGACGCAGGGATTCAGAGATATATGTATCCATAGCCACTGTCTCCGCTTGCGAGAGGGGATACACGTGACTCCTGGGATATGCAGCGTCTACCAGGAGATCTATCGCACAATCCCCCTGTCGATGGGGTGGTAATTGAGTCGCCTTCTTTTTACAGAAGGCGAGTGCCAAATCGGCATATTCTGGGGGAATGCGCACGGTGGAGACCTGGTCTGGACTTTCCACCGTAGTAGCACCAACGGAAACCCCTACACACCTACCTGAGCACTCTCGCGACCACCCCGTGAGAGCCCTCTGTGGCCAAGAAACAGTGGGGTTATGATAAGTTAACCAGGGTAGGCCTAGCACCACAGAATACGCAGGGGAATCAATAAGGAAAAGACTAATCTTCTCCTTGTGACCCTCCTGCGTTATCATAGACAAAGGTGCGGTGACCTCCCTGATAAACCCTGACCCTATTGGTCGACTATCTAAGGCATGAATAGGGAAAGGCATATCCACAGAAACAATAGGAATCCCTAAACTATGAGCTAAATTTTTATTAATGAAATTCCCAGCCGCGCCTGAATCTACTAGCGCCTTATACTGGGAATGCAGGGAAAAATCCGGAAAAGTGACAGAGACAAACATAAGTGCAGCAGAGGGCTCTTGATGAGTATGGTGCCTACTCACCTGGGGTGATGCCAGAGTGCCCTGCCTGCCTTCTCTATTCCCAGAGGAACCAACCCGGCACCGATCAGCAGTGTGATCTCTGCGACCATAGATGGTGCTCGAGCGGGAACCCCCTCCGGTCTCCCTGCGCACCATCCCTCCCAATTCCATAGGTTCGGGAGAGAGAGTGCGGGAGGATGGAACAACCAGACCCCGATCTAGACGTCCCCGAGTAGCCAGTATGTTGTCCAGCCTGATGGACATATCCACCAGCTGGTCGAAGTTGAGGGTGGTGTCTCTACAGGCCAGCTCCCGACGGACGTCCTCGCGTAGACTACAACGGTAGTGGTCGATCAGGGCCCTGTCGCTCATCCAGCGCCGGCAGCCAAAGTCCTAAACTCTAAAGCGAACTCCTGAGCACTCCTCGTCCCCTGCCTCAGATGATAGAGGAGCTCACCCGCTGCTCTGCCTTCGGATGGGTGGTCGAATACCTTCCGGAAATGGCAGATGAACTCCTCAAAATGGTCCAACGACGTATCCTCTCCACACACAGCGTTGGCCCACTCCAGGGCTTTCCCGGTGAGGCATGAGACAAGGGCGTAACTTTTCTCACGGTCTGATGGTACTGGAGAGACCGTGGCCAGATACAAGTTCAGTTTTAGGAGAAAACCCTGGCAGCTGGCAGTATCTCCATTGTATCTCGTGGGTAGGGATAAATGGATCCTGTTCTGTTCAGGAGGAGGAAAAGCGTTCAAAGGAATTCCAGGTGGTGGTGGTGGAGGTGCTGGAAAAGCTCCCTGTCTCTCCCAGCGGTCCATATTCTGGACAATGCGATCCATGGCAGCGCTCAGACTGTCAATCTCCTCCGCTTGTTCCATGACGCGTTCCTCTACCTCCATTAGCGAAATGCCTCCTCCTGCTGACTTCATTTTTTATGGTCAGAGATTCTGTCAACGTCGTGTGTATAGGTGGCAGGGAAGTCAGGCGCAGGAGAGTTAAACGAAGTGTAAATGGAGACTTTTAATAAATGTCCACATAACATGCTCCAAACACGAGAATATACATACATCAAATAAACATGGGTACGAGGACCCGTCGCGCACCTATACACCAAGAATCAACACTTGACATAAAACAATCTCTGACAAACACATGAGGGGAAACAGAGGGTTAAATACACAACAGGTAATGAATGGGATTGACAACAGGTGTGTGGGAAGACAAGACAAAACCAATGGAAAATGAAAAATGGATCGATGATGGCTAGAAGGCCGGTGACGTCGACCGCCGAACACCGCCCGGACAAGGAGAGGCAACGACTTCGACAGAAGTCGTGACATCCCCCTACGGATCTAAACAACCGACTCCACATTTTCAAAGTGAATATATATATTTTTGTGTTATCCAAATGAATAAGAAATAATAATAATAATGAGGATGCATTGATTGCGTATGTCTTCACACCCCAGAGTTAATACTTTGTGGAATTACCTTTGACAGCTATTACAGCTGTGCATCATTTTGAATTAGAGTCTACTAACCTTACACAACTCTCAGGGCAACATATATCCATTGTTTTTGTCAAAATTGCTCAAGCTCAGTAAAAAAAAAAAATCAGAATAAAAATATCCCTCATCCTAGAGTTAGGTTAAGACTGAGGGATGTTTTCCTCAATTTTTATGAGCTTTGCATCTTTCATATTTATTTTGATCCTGACAAACTCCATAATCCCTGACGGTGACAAGCATACCCGTAAAATGAGGCTGCCACTACAATACTTGAAAATACAAAGGGATCAACAACATTGCATTCCCTCCACATTACTGGCCTGTATGACAAAAGCTTTGTTTATTCCTAATTTTGTCCACATTCTGATTGTTCCAAATCCATCTACACTTGTAAGAAATCCAGACTACTATGTTCAGCACAAGTATTGTGCTGAACATAGTAAGCTGTTTTTTCTCTGTGTTGGTTGGGGCGTGATGGTGACTTGGGTGGGTTATCTAGGTGTATTTGTATGTCTATGGTGGACTGATATGGGTCCCTGACTACCTCAGGAGGTGTTCAGGAAGATCACAATCAGATCCCAATACGTATTTTAATCGTCTACACCTTTCTAAAAATGTGGGCACGATCAGAATGTGGAAAAGATCAGGACAAAGGATGAATGTTAGAACCAGGTATAAATGGGGCTAAAGTGAAAAGAAGAAAGTCTGTGTTAAATCAACTCCAAATCATCCATTCTGTTTGAAGACAATACAGCAAAGACATTAACTTTTTCACCTAAATTAAAAACTACAGGTTTGGGTAAAATCCAATCCAATCCAACACAACTGAAACTCGCTGTATTTTCAAGTATTGTGCTGGCAGCATCAGGTTATGGTTATGCTTGGCATCCTCAGGGACTGGGGAGTTTACGGGATCAAAAAGTAGCAAGTCCCAAGACATCTTAGTTTTTCTTATTAATTTTGATTTTTTCTTTCACTTTGAAAATGTGGAATATGTTGTGTAGATTTGTAGGAAAAAAATCGAATTTATAATCCCTTTTTTGATCCAATTTTAAGGCAGCAAATTGTGAAGACTGTGCAAGGGGTGTGTAGACTTTCACTAGGCACTGAGCTCAAGCATGACAAAGTACCTCTGCCCTAAAATCGTAGCATTTTAATGCAGAACACAGAAGAACATTATTCCATTAAACTGGAAAAAGGCAAAATAACACAATCTAATTCCGCCCTGAGCCAGCAAGATTAAGTAAGTAAGTAAGAACTCAATAGGAAAATTTAATTGAAATCTCTGGGGGTTGAGGAAGGAAGGGAGGGAAAAGTGTGTCCAATGAGTGAAGTTTAAAAAAGGCATCAACGTTTTTGCCGGAATGCCATTTTTCACTCAGTCCAAGCAAAAGGTCAGCTCGCACCCCTGTTATATTAATATACAGCCATTGATAATTGGTTTTCTATCATTCATTAAAATGTACATTGCTCCAAGGCACAAACTATTATAAAAAAATATTTTTAGCTTTCTCTTGCGATAGTATGAACACTCCCTCCTCTCTCTCTCTCTCTCTCTCTCTCTCTCTCTCTCGTTTCATTATTTCGTTTTCTAATTAAGCCACTTGAGTGTTGCCCAGGCCATTCTCTCAGCTCTGCCTCTCTCTCATTTTCTTCTCCATCACTTTTCCTCCACAACCTATACCATCTTACAAAGAAACTAACCAGCCAGCCAGATGCCAAGATGACTTGTGCTGACAGTAGAACGTGGCATTTTGTTGCCATAAATAACCTAGTTTAGCTGGCGCAGGCATCTGACATTGACGTGCTAACAATGGAACTGAGGTATCACCAGAGAACATAATTCATTTGGGAAACAAAATGAACCTGACAGAGCATGAACCACTGGAATTCTGCTTGGGTATTGGGATTGGTTCACAACTCCATCCACTGGGCACACACTGGTTGAATCAACGTTGTGTCCACATCATTTCAATGAAATTACATTGAACCAAATTGGAATAGACGTTGGATTGATGTCTGTGCCCAGTGGGCATTCTGAGAGGGCAGCCATCTGCATGCTGGTTTTCATCAGGCCTCATCACAATCAATTAAACCAAGGCATTGATTGTCATGATTCCAGGCTTAAATAGCCTGCCTTATAAAAGGTTGCCTTTTCCCTGGAGTACGAGGGACTATAACCCTGGGAGTGTACAATGCAAATTTTAATTTTCAGGGTAAGCTCAGATGGAGTTTTCAATGTGTGGACATAATGGGCCCTCCACCGTAACTACGGAAAAAAAGACCAACCGACTGTTTCACAATGACACAGAGCAGCAGCGGAATGACTAATGCTCCATACAAAACAATATCTTTGAAAAAGAGGTCCATCACATTATCCTCAAAACGTTGAGTCTGAACACCCAACCAATGTAAAGTCAAAGCATCTGTGTGTGAAAGAATACAATTGCTGTTGAGCGATAGATGTAGCTATGGATGAATTGATCGTGTCTCTCTGCAGGGTACGTGTAGGTTTGAGGTTTGATACTTGCACTATGGTCGTATAATTTATATAATCACAATTCCTGACATTTAAACCTAGTAAATATTCTCTGCCTTAGGTCTGTTAGAATCACCACTTTATTTTAAGAATGTGAAATGTCAGAATAATAGTAGAGAATGATTTATTTCAGCTTTTATTTATTTCATCACATTCCCAGTGGGTCAGAAGTTTACATACACTCAATCAGTATTTGGTAGCATTGCCTTTAAATTGTTTAGCTTGGGTGAAAAGTTTCAGGTAGCCTTCCACAAGCTTCCCACAATAAGTTGGGTGAATTTTGGCTCATTCCTCCTGACAGAGCTGGTGTAACTGAGTCAGATTTGTAGGCCTCCTTGCTCGCACACGCTTTTTCAGTTCTGCCCACACATTTTCTATAGGTTTGAAATCAGGGCTTTGTGATGGCCACTCCAATACCTTGATTTTGTTGTGCTTAAGCTATTTTGCCACAACTTTGGAAGTATGCTTGGGGTCATTGTCCATTTGGAAGACCCATTTGCGACAAAGCTTTAACTTCCTGACTGATGTCTTGAGATGTCGCTTCAATATATCCACATAATTTTCCTCCCTCCTGATGCCATCTATTTTGTGAAGTGCACCAGTCCCTCCTGCAGCAAAGCACCCCCACAGCATAATGCTGCCACCCCCATGCTTCACGGTTGGGATGGTGTTCTTCGGCTTGCAAGCCTCCCCTTTTTTCCTCCAAACATAACAATGGTCATTATGGCCAAACAGTTCTATTTTTGTTTCATCAGACCAGAGGACATTTCTCCAAAGATTACAATCTTTGTCCCCGTGTGCTGTTGCAAACTGTAGTCTGGCTTTTTTTGTGGCGGTTTTGGAGCAGTTGCTTCTTCCTTGCTGAGCGGAATTTCAGGTTATGTCGATATTGGACTCGATTTACTGTGGATATAGATACTTTTGTACCGGTTTCCTCCAGCATCTTCACAAGGTCCTTTGCTGTTGTTCAGGGATTGATTTGCATGTTTCGCACCAAAGTACGTTAATCTCTAGGAGACAGAACGCGTCTCCTTCCTGAGCGGTATGACGGCTGCGTGGTCCCATGGTGTTTTTACTTGCGTACTATTGTTTGTACAGATGAACGTGGTAGCTTCAGGCATTTGGAAATTGCTCCCAAGGATGAACCAGACTTGTGGAGGTCTACAATTGTCTTTCTGAGGTCTTGGCTGATTTCTTTTGATTTCCCCATGATGTCAAGCAAAGAGGCACTGAGTTTGAAGGTAGGCCTTGAAATACATCCACAGGTACACCTCCAATTGACTCAAATTATGTCAATTAGCCTATCAGAAGCTTCTAAAGCCATGACATAATTTTCTGGAATTTTCCAAGCTGTTTAAAGGCAAAGTCAACTTAGAGTATGTAAACTTCTGACCCCCTGGAATTGTGATGCAGTGAATTATAAGTGAAATATTCTGTCTGTAAACAATTGTTGGAAAAATGACTTGTGTCATGCACAAAGTAGATGTCCTAACCAACTTGCCAAAACTATAGTTAGTTAACAAGAAATTTGTGGAGTGGTTGAAACATGAGTTTTAATGACTCCAACCTAAGTGTATGTAAACTTCCGACTTCAACTGTATGTCCTGTGTAGTGTAGGGAATAAAGAAGTTGTCAGGTCGTAGATAGAGTAGATGTGGGGAGGGGGGCGGGCGTGTTAAAAGGTCAGACAGTCTCCCACTCCCAGACTTCCACTAATAATGCCACTTACTGAGTAGTAAATTAAGCTCTCGGCGAAAAGTGCTGACTCAACCTCAAAAGGCCTCCACCTCCTGCACTTCACAATCCAATTTCATATTCTCTGGGACTTACTTTGCAGACTCTCTCACAGTGATAGACCCAATCACAACGTAATTATGGAGGATTTCATTTATTTGAGAGATATGTGAGACATTATGTATTCACTGTTTGGCGTAATTTCTGGGTAATGATGATGTACGATGTAATAACACATTTTAAGCAGTGTCAAATCAGACACATATTAGCATTTACAGTATGTGCTTGTCCAATTAACTTTGCTGATTGATGCACCAATCAAATTAACTTAATGATTACTGTTATGAAAATGTACTGTTCTGCAAAAGAAAGAAAATTGACTTCAATGGATAAAAATAGTCTGCTTTTTCAGATATTAAAATACTCAAGAATGCATTTGGAAGAAACCACTACCTATAGAAGTATTATGGTTGGTTTCAGGTGAATAGGCAACATTTCAAAACACTAGCAAGTTTGATTTCCCAGAGTTAGCAATGCTACGAGAGGGTCAGTGTCAGTAACAGTACTGTTGCGGTGTCCCAACTGGCAGTGTAGTACGGGTACAGACATGGATTGGTTATCTGAAGGTTGCCACGACCAATTCATTCTAAACCTGTTTTACTCAGCTACTTTACCCTCGATTAGTAATCAGCATTGGGTTTTTAAAACATTATTGACAGATACTGTAAGTCAGGGTGGAGAAGGGTCAGGCACTGGGTTTCTGTACCTCTGTGTACCTTGCTGTCCATACAGAGGAGTAGGGGTGGACAGAGCCAATGTGGTCTCAATTCGTATTGTTTTGTGCATAAATCTGTGACACTACATTTAGTATGATATGTTATGTTATGTTAGGTTACATTATGAATGGAATAGCGGACTTACAATATTGTAAGAATTCAAGGACGTGAAGTATCATGTCTTACCGGGTCGTAAAATAGCATACAAATTGGATGATGTAACTATATCATACATCTTGGAGGACATATAGTATTGCACATATTTATCTGAGACCAGGTTGCTGGTTGCACCATAACATCAAAGGAGAATTAAGGGGAGAATTTATGTTGCCGGACGACGGTTAAGGGAAAAATGACAACGTTTAGGATAAATTACGTAGCAGGTTAGGTGAATTGGGCTAGGTTTAGAATAAGGGTTAGGGGAAGGGTTAGTTAAAATTCTACAGTTGTCCCCGATGTGACTCGAACATGCAACCTTTGGATTGCTAGACTGTTACTGATCATGCATACCCACCTGACCAGTCCCCCTACTTTTGTTTCTGTCTAAAGTAACTAGACCGTTAGTAGTTATCATATGTCTTGGGAGTACTGCTCTTCGTATTGCTCTGAGGCGAGGCTGACAGAGCAGATGGGATAGGTTTAGAATAAGGGTTAGGGGAAGGGTTAGTTAAAATTCTACAGTTGTCCCCGATGTGACTCGAACATGCAACCTTTGGATTGCTAGACTGTTACTGATCATGCATACCCACCTGACCAGTCCCCCTACTTTTGTTTCTGTCTAAAGTAACTAGACCATTAGTAGTTATCATATGTCTTGGAAGTACTGCTCTTCGTATTGCTCTGAGGCGAGGCTGACAGAGCAGATGGGATGGGACAGGATCCCCCGGCTGACGAACAATGGTTCTGCTCTCGTGGCGCTCATCATCACTGAGAGAAAGTGTGAGAGAGCGAGAGAGAGGAAGACAGGGAGAATACAGACAGACAGACGACTGACGGACGGACGGACGGACGGACGGACGGACAGACAGACAGGTAGACAGGCAGAGAAAAATAATTGTAAGACAGAGACGTACATACAGAGAGAGATAGAGAGAGGGTGAGAAAGAGAGAAAGAGAGAAAGGGACCAGGGAGTTTCTGTCTGGCCGAGTCAGTCAGCTGTCAGTCATGAGGAAGCAGCTGAACAGCTGGCCTGGGCCTGAGCATCACCTCTGGTGCAGCTAGGGGGTGGTTGGGTTGGCCTATACCTTGATTGGGCTTCTCTGAATGACCCCCTCCGGAGGTGGGAGACAGGACAGATGTCTGTGACTATGTTGACCATGCTTAACAAGGCCAAGAGACAGTGGATGGATGGGATTTGTGTGATACAGGATTACGTGTGGGCATGGTACCAATATGTACCAATAGGTCAGAGCTGTCAATATAATCCCATATGAAAGCAATGCCCTTTAGAAGGGGTCAATGGAACAGCTAAAGAATTGGAGAAAAAAAAAACATTATGCATCATGACATTTGATATCCAACTATAAGCTGCCAAAATTATCTGGGTTTTATTGCATTGATCTGAATGCCAAATTTAATTAATATAGACATCTTGAATATTCTGTGATATTGCAGATATTCTTAGGTAATATCCAGGTGACATTGGTTTAATGTCATAGTCAGTGATGAAATGAAGATGAAAACAGGCCACAGTCAGTATCAGACTGCATAACTCCAGGGCTCGAATTGCATCGAGTGGATTCTCACACTGTATTTAAAACATCCATTATATCTTACTCTCAGTATCTCTCGTAATTACTTTATGAAATACCACCCTTTAATCCACCTCAAATAACTAAGTCTTGCTGCAGTACATCCTAACAAATCAATCAAATTAAACCTGCTTTAATCTTTTCTCCATCTTTCTACATACAGGTAACTACCAAAATAAAGGAAACACAAACATAAAACCTCTTAATAATAAGGCCATCGAGACAGAACAGCTTCAATGCACCATGGCATAGATTCTACTAGTGTCTGGAACTCTATTGGAGGAATGCTGGACCATTCTTACACAGGAAATTCCATAATTTGGTGTTTTGTTGTTGGTGGTGGAAATCGCTGTCTCAAGCGTCATTCCAGAATCTTCCGTAAGTGTTCAATTGGATTGAGATCTGGTGACTGAGAAGGCCATGGCATATGGTTTATATCGTTTTCATGCTCATCAAACCATTCAGGGACCACTCCTGGCCTGTGGATGGGGGCATTGTCATCCTATGGGGGCATAGCCATGGCAGCCAAAATAATGGCCTGCCCGCCATGTTTATACATGATGCTAAGCATGGTGATGTTAATTGCTTAATTCACTTAGGAACCACTTTGTGGAAGCACATTTTTTCAATTTACTTTGAAAGTGTTTCCATTATTTTGGGAGTTACCTGTTCGTTTAAAGTGAAACACTCTATAGTACCAGATTTTATACCAAATCAAGGTAATTCATTAGTTTTCGAGACTAAACCATTGAAATTTCAAATATTACACCCTCGCTTGCCTTAGGCTACCTAGTAAAGGCTTATGTTGTTGATTAAGAATGCTTCTCCTATCGTTCAGACTCCATGGTGACTCACACATGGATCTTGGCAATGGTAATTCACCATTCAATAGTTCCCAATCAAACTATACTGGTGGAACCTGAAGTTTTCCTCATATCCTTTCTCTCGCGTTCCTCTCCTGTGTGTCCCAAATGACACCCTATTCCCTACAGTTGAAGTCGGAAGTTTACATACACTTAGGCTGGAGTCATAAAACTCGTGTTTCAACCACTCCACAAATTTCTTGTTAACAAACTATAGTTTGGGCAAGTCGGTTAGGACGTCATGCACAAAGCTGTATGGTGCTGATTATAGATGGCACTTTTTTGGGGGTCTCAGTTCAGTTCAAGCCCCAGTCAATCAAGGCTGACAAGCATGTGAATGTGTGACAGAGCAAAATCATTGCTAAATATACTAAATGTATAATCATTTGTGTGCCTTGACAATTCATCTTTGTTATTTCTATCCCATCCCTTTTCTTATTGATCAAGCTTACTTAACTTCCCCTTCCTAACTTTTATCTGTACGTCAGTCCGTCCATCTGTCCATCCCTCCAATCAACTGTCGTGTCTCGACTATCATTCATGTGATTGACTGGACCCACTGTATCCTGGTCCTTCAGATCTGAACAGGAGAGTCATGACACAACCAACCCTTCTTCTTCCTCCCATCCATCTTCCTCTCCTGTCTGGCACCTCCCTGACTAAAGCTCCAAATTCCACATGTGAGTGCTGGATTGAAGGGAACCATGGGAACGAGCTCGTCTGTTGCACTTCGTAGACGTTGTGTAAACACTCTACCTGCTTCAAAGCATACCACAGGGGCGTAGGAAGAGATGTGACAGGCATGGTGGTTCACTCTACCGTCCTGCCCTGCTAGCTTGGTGCCCTCTGGCCTGTCACTGTGTCAACTGTGTGTGCCTAGGGGGGAATGGTGTTTTGTGTGTCCGTATGGGAAGAAAAATACATTTCAATATATTTAACGTCGCATAAATGTATTTCAAATACATGTGGATAGGTTTGCATCTTTGCTCAACTGCATGTAATGGCTGACAATGTTACAGAAATGCATGGCTGTGACATCTAGTGGACAGGGTGGTCAAAGTGGTCCCTAATTCGGCTTATTAATTAAATTGAGGAGTTTATTTCCAAAACGCTATATCCAAAAACATTTTCACATTTGTGTTTTTTTTCCAAATGTGAAAATGATTGGTCATGGGTACCTTCATGTGTGTGTCAAATATTACTAGTCTCAGATTTTTAATTCATAGATTGTATGCGTTTTTTTTGCTAAACACTACTGTATATAGCCATTGTTTAGTTGGAATGGGAAGTCAGTTGTTTAGTTGTGTCTTCTGCATTGAACTCAGTTTCCCTGAATCGACATCCACAAGCAGTTGCTTAGAACAGCAGGTTCGGGGATTTGAATAAGTCATCTCTCAGTTACTGTCCCAACGCTCTAACTACTAGGCTACCTGCCACCCCAAAATGGAATGCTTGTATCCTGCAGATTTGACTGTGATATGTGGCTGTCTCACCGAGCTATCGTGATATGAATGCACTCTACTGTAAGACGCTCTGGATAAGAGCATCTGCTAAATGAATAAAATGTTAATGTAAATGTTTTAGATATAGATCTCATATTACTGTACTGAAATATTTTTTTTACATATCTTTTACATATGTATCATTTGTACAGTTCTATATAAAAAATGTAGTTATTTGTTACGTTTGACCTTGTTAAACACAGCAGTACTACTTATTTCTCAGAGAGTGAGGCGCATATGTAGCATTTTGCTAAAACACATGATTATTTGTCTCTCAGAATTTGATCAATCACGAGATAGATTTTAAAACCAATGCATTTCTGATATTGAACAACCCCATGCCATGAATAGGTAGTGAAAAAACACACCAATGTATTTCATAATTTCTTTAAACAATAAAAGCTAGTTTAATATAATTTCTGAAATTGGACATATAGTGTTTTGGAATGAAACTCTGCAATCACTCATTACGTATTGATCAATGGAGAATTTTTGCCAACAAACCTATAATTAAAATTCTGATGGTGAGTAAAATAAATGCTTCATTTCACGTAATTTTAACATTCTGTTATAAATAGCACATGTTCAGCTTAATAAAAAACACATTTTCCCACATAAAGAAGTGCCTCCCTTCAGCTTAATTAAAATATTTGATTATTTAAACAAAAAACTATACATCGTACAACACTCCACAATATGTGAAAGTGTAGGTATTGTGCTTCACTGGGTGGAATTATATGGTTCTACAGTGGATGGTTAGCAGTGTTTTGATGCGTTTGTAACCAAATGGGAAGTGGACATTTATCACATCTGGGAAAAATCCACATGAATGGCCCTCCAACTGGTAATTACTAGTTAAGTCAACCATGAATCCCCTAGTGACAGGGGAAATGGAAGATTGTTGTGTGCAACAGGAAGATTCACACTTTTTTGATAAATTGATAAAACATTTCTAGTCTGTCTGTTTATGGGTAACAAGGTTGACGTGCTATGCTTGACCCGTTCAGTTTTTCACCACAAACCCCAGAAATTGGCCAAAAAGAGTAGAACAGGCTCAGAGGTAATTTCACGTGACATGGTTGACCTTAACATGAGGGACAGACATGAATCACTAAAAATCACAAGAAACAAATAATCATATTCAGAAATAACTTTGTCAAACAACAAGATAACTAGGGCTTTACAATGTAAAGGTAAATGCTGAATTTTGGCACTTTAGCAAGTCTTTGTTCATGTTGACAATCAGATTTTTTGAATTCTCCATGTGGTCTATATATTTTTTAACTAAGGTCGATGTGTCCGCGGAAATATAATTAGTATGATACAAAATGCTAATTAGATGCGTCTCAATCCAATGCATCCGCCGATGTCGCAGTTCCGCATCTGCGGTGAAAGGTGGCAGAGCTAGAGCAGTGTTTGTCAGACCATGAGACATCCCTAGAAAATCGGTATTCTTCCAAAATCATCTCTAGAGTCCGAACGGTTATGACCCCTCAATGGAAACATGAGACCATCTCTAGAGTCCGAACGGTTATGACCCTTCAATGGAAACATGAGACCATCTCTAGAGTCTGAACGGTTATGACCCCTCAATGGAAACATGAGACCATCTCTAGAGTCCGAACGGTTATGACCCCTCAATGGAAACATGAGACCATCTCTAGAGTCCGAACGGTTATGACCCCTCAATGGAAACATGAGACCATCTCTAGAGTCCGAACGGTTATGACCCCTCAATGGAAACATGAGACCATCTCTAGAGTCCGAACGGTTATGACCCTTCAATGGAAACATGAGACCATCTCTAGAGTCCGAACGGTTATGACCCCTCAATGGAAACATGAGACCATCTCTAGAGTCCGAACGGTTATGACCCCTCAATGGAAACATGAGACCATCTCTAGAGTCCGAACGGTTATGACCCCTCAATGGAAACATGAGACCATCTCTAGAGTCCGAACGGTTATGACCCCTCAATGGAAACATGAGACCATCTCTAGAGTCCGAACGGTTATGACCCCTCAATGGAAACATGAGACCATCTCTAGAGTCCGAACGGTTATGACCCCTCAATGGAAACATGAGACCATCTCTAGAGTCCGAACGGTTATGACCCCTCAATGGAAACATGAGACCATCTCTAGAGTCCGAACGGTTATGACCCCTCAATGGAAACATGAGACCATCTCTAGAGTCCGAACGGTTATGACCCCTCAATGGAAACATGAGACCATCTCTAGAGTCCGAACGGTTATGACCCCTCAATGGAAACATGAGACCATCTCTAGAGTCCGAACGGTTATGACCCTTCAATGGAAACATGAGACTCACGAACACGACGGTGTTCTCCATTTTGCACTACGACCCCCAAATCTTGGGACTCATCTGAAGTCGGTACAGCAAATAGTGCCAAAAATAAATGGTTAAATATAAGTTAAATATATTTTTTTTTTATACTTATGCTGTATCTCTCATATATAGAACAGACACTTCAGAACAAAGTTCCTTTAGATTTTTTGGGGGGACTATCTGTATTCAGACCACTTGACTTTTTCCAACTTTTGTTACGTTATAGCTTTTTTCTAAAATTGATTAAATCGTTTTTTTACCTCATCAATCTACACACAATACCCCAAAATGACAACGGAAAAACTAGTTTATTATTTGAGAATGTATAAAACATTCAAAACTGAAATATCACATTTACATAAGTATTCAGACCCTTTACTCAGTGCTTTGTTGAAGCATCTTTGGAAGCAATTACAGCCTTGAGTCATCTTGGGTATGAGGCTACATGCTTGGCACACGTATTTCGGGAGTTTCTCTTCTGTGCAGATCCTCTCAAGCTCTGTCAGGTTGGAAGGGGAGCGTTGCTGCACAGCTAATTTCAGGTCTCTCCAGAGATGTTCGATCGGGTTCAAGTCCGGTCTCTGGCTGGGCCACTCAAGGACATTCAGAGACTCGTCCCGAAGCCACTCCTGCGTTCTCTTGGCTGTGTGCTTAGGGTCGTTGTCCTGTTGGAAGGTGCTCTGGAGTAGGTTTTCATCGAGGATCTCTCTGTACTTTGCTCCATTCATCTTTCCCTTGATCCTGACTAGTCTCCCAGTCTCTGCTTCTGAAAAACATCCTCACAGCATAATGCTGCCACCACCATGCTTCACCATAGGGATGGTGCCAGGTTTCCTCCAAACGTGACGCTTGGCATTCAGGCCAAAGAGTTCAATCTTGGTTTCATCAGACCAGAGAATCTTGTTTCTCATGGTCTGAGAGTCCTTTAGGTGCCATTTGACAAACTCCAAGCAGGCTGTCATGTGCCTTTTACCGAGTAGTGGCTTCTGTCTGGCCACTCTACCATAAAGGCCCGATTGGTGGATGCTGCAGAGATGGCTGTCCTTCTGGAAGGTTCTCCCAAATCAAATCAAATTTTATTTGTCACATACACATGGTTAGCAGATGTTAATGCGAGTGTAGCGAAATGCTTGTGCTTCTAGTTCTACAATGCAGTACTAACCAACGAGTAATGTAACCTAACAATTTCACAACTACTACCTTATACACACAAGTGTAAAGGAATGAAGAATATGTACATAAAAATATATGAATGAGTGGTGGTACAGAACGGCATAGGCAAGATGCAGTAGATGGTATCGGGTAGAGTATATACATATGAGATGAGTAATGTAGGGTATGTAAACATGTAAAAGTGGCATTGTTTAAAGTGGCAAGTGATACATGTATTACATCAAGATGGCAAGACGCAGTAGATGGTATAGAGTACAGTATATACATATGAGATGAGTAATGTGGGGTATGTAAACATTATATAAAGTGGCATTGTTTAAAGTGGCTAGTGATACATTTTTCATACATTTTTACATTATTAAAGTGTCTGGAGTTGAGTCCGTATGTTGGCAGCAGCCACTCAATCTTAGTGATGGCTGTTTAACAGTCTGATGGCCTTGAGATAGAAGCTGTTTTTCAGTCTCTCTGTCCCTGCTTTGATGCACCTGTACTGACCTCGCCTTCTGGATGATTGCGGGGTGAACAGACAGTGGCTCGGGTGGTTGTTGTCCTTGATGGTCTTTATGGCCTTTCTGTGACATCGGGTGGTGTAGGTGTCCTGGAGGGCGGGTAGTTTGCCCCTGGTGATGCGTTGTGCAGACCTCACTACCCTCTGGAGAGCCTTACGGTTGTGGGCGGAGCAGTTGCCGTACCAGGCGGTGATACAGCCCAACAGGATGCTCTTGATTGTGCATCTGTAAAAGTTTGTGAGTGCTTTTGGTGACAAGCCGAATTTCTTCAGCCTCCTGAGGTTGAAGAGGCGCTGCTGCACCTTCACAACGCTGTCTGTGTGGGTGGACCAATTCAGTTTGTCCGTGATGTGTATGCCGAGGAACTTTAAACTTACTACCCTCTCCACTACTGTTCCGTCGATGTGGATAGGGGGGTGCTCCCTCTGCTGTATCCTGAAGTCCACGATCATCTCCTTTGTTTTGTTGATGTTGAGTGTGAGGTTATTTTCCTGACACCACACTCCGAGGGCCCTCACCTCCTCGTCGTTGTTGGTAATCAAGCCTACCACTGTAGTGTCGTCTGCAAACTTGATGATTGAGTTGGAGGTGTGCATGGCCACGCAGTCGTGGGTGAACAGGGAGTAAAGGAGAGGGTTCAGAATGCACTCTTGTGGGGCCCCAGTGTTGAGGATCAGCGGGGTGGAGATGTTTTTACCTACCCTCACCACCTGGGTGCGGCCCGTCAGGAAGTCCAGTATCCAGTTGCACAGGGCGGGGTCGAGACCCAGGGTCTCGAGCTTGATGACGAGTTTGGAGGGTACTATGGTGTTAAATGCTGAGCTGTAGTCAATGAACAGCATTCTCACATAGGTATTCCTCTTGTCCAGATGGGTTAGGGCAGTGTGCAGTGTGGTTGCGATTGCGTCGTCTGTGGACCTATTGGGGCGGTACGCAAATTGGAGTGGGTCTAGGGTGTCAGGTAGGGTGGAGGTGATATGGTCCTTGACTAGTCTCTCAAAGCACTTCATGAGGACGGAAGTGAGTGCTACGGGGTGGTAGTCATTTAGCTCAGTTACCTTAGCTTTCTTGGGAACAGGAACAATGGTGGCCCTCTTGAAGCATGTGGGAACAGCAGACTGAGATAAGGGTTGATTGAATATGTCCGTAAACCTCTGTGCCTGCTCTGAGGATGCAGCTGGGGATGCCGTCTGGGCCTGCAGCCTTGCGAGGGTTAACACGTTTAAATGGTTTACTCACGTCGGCTGCAGTGAAGAAGAGTCCGCAGGTTTTGGTAGCGGACTGTGTCAGTGGCACTGTATTGTCCTCAAAGCGAGCAAAGAAGTTGTTTCGTCTGTCTGGGAGCAAGACATCCTGGTCCGCGACGCGGCTGGTTTTCTTTTTGTAATCAGTGAATGACTGTAGACCCTGCCATATACCCCTTGTGTCTGAGCCGCTGAATTGTGACTCTACTTTGTCTCTATACTGACGCTTAGCTTGTTTGATTGCCTTGCGGAGGGAATACCTACACTGTTTGTATTCGGTCATGTTTAACCTGTCTAGGATCAGCGTGGCGCTTGCGGCACCCCCCCCCCCCCCCCCCCCACTGAAAAACCAGTGCCGCGAAATTCAAAAAAAATATATTTTTAAAATATTTAACTTTCACACATTAAAGTCCAATACAGCTAATGAAAGACACAGATCTTGTGAATCCAGTCAACATTTCCGATTTTTAAAATGTTTTACAGGGAAGACACAATATGTAAAGATGTACATCTATTACCTAAAAACACATTAGCATAATCCACCATCTTTTATTTGTCCACCAACACCAGTAGCCATCACCAATTCGGCTAAACTAAGATATTTATAGCCCCTAACCAACAAAAAAACTCATTAGATGACAGTCTGATAACATATTTATGGTATGGGATAGGTTTTGTTAGAAAAAAGTGCATATTTCAGGTAGACTTCATAGTTTACAATTGCACCCACCATCACAAATGGACTAGAATAATTACAATGAGCAACGTGTTTACCTAACTACTAATCATCAAACATTTCGTAAAAATACACAGCATACACGAATCGAAAGACACAGATCCTGTGAATACAGACAATATTTCTGATTTTCTAAGTGTCTTACAGCGAAAACACAATAAATCGTTATATTAGCTTAGCACATAGCAATTAGCAGCCCAGCATTGATTCTAGCCAAAGTGAGCGATAAAAGTCAACATCGCCAAAAGATATTAATTTTTTCACTAACCTTCTCAGAATTCTTCCGATGACACTCCTGTAACATCACATTACAACATGCATATACAGTTTGATCGAAAATGTTTATATTTAGCCACCAAAATCATGGTTAGACAATGTGAAATGTAACTCAGCTGGTCAGAATTTGTCCTTGCGCCACTTAGACAGTGATCTACTCTTATACATAAATACTCATAAACGTGACTAAAAAATATAGGGTGGACAGGGATTGATAGACAATTTAATTCTTAATACAATTGCGTTATTACATTTTTTAATTTATCCTTACTTTTCAATACAGTTTGCGCCAAGCGAAGCTACGTCAAAAAACATGGCGTCCTAAGCCACTAAAATGTTTCGACAGAAACACGATTTATCATAATAAAAATGTCCTACCTTGAGCTGTTCTTCCATCAGTATCTTGGGCAAAGGATCCTTTCTTGGGAGAAATCGTCTTTTGGTGGAAAGCTGTCCTCTTGCCATGTGGAAATGTCAACTGCGTTCGGGATGAACTGAAAAGCGTGCCCAACTTTTCACATCGTTGCAAAAATAAATGTCCCAAAATCGCACTAAACGGATATAAATTGCTATAAAACGCTTTAAATTAACTACTTCATGATGTTTGTAACTCCTATAACGAGTGAAAAGATGACCGGAGAAATATAACAGGCTAAACTAACGCTTGGAACAGGAGAGGGTCGGTGTCTTCCACGCGCGTTACGCAGCAAGAAAAGACTTGCTAGCTAAAGGTTTTTTTCATTTGTAGGGCCTGTGAACGAGCAATCGACCCCGTTGGAATCGTCATCACGTAAAGGCATCCAGGGGAAGACGTAAGAAGTGTCCGTATAGTCATAGCAACGACAGTGCCCTTTTAACTGACTTCAGAAAAGTGGCCAACATTTCTCAAATCTGACTCCATGTCAGGGAAATTGCTGTAGAATGGGCTCTGTTCCACTTAGAGACAAAATTTCAACTCCTATAGAAACTATAGACTGTTTTCTATCCAATAATAATAATAATATGCATATTGTACGATCAAGGATTTTGTGGGAAGCCGTTTAAAAAATTAGCCACATTAGCATAAATAGTCTAAACAGCGCCCCCATCCCCAACAGGTTAAAAGCAGTGGTTCGCGCTTTCAGTTTCACGCGAATGCTGCCATCAATCCACAGTTTCTGGGTTGGGAATGTTTTAATAGTTGCTGTGGGTACGACATCGCCAATGCACTTGCTAATAAACTCGCTCACCGAATCAGCCTATTCGTCAATGTTGTTGTTTGACGCAATGCGGAACATATACCAGTCCACGTGATCGAAGCAATATTGAAGCGTGGAATCAGATTGTTCAGACCAGCGTTGAACAGACCTGAGCGCGGGAGCTTTCTGTTGTAGTTTCTGTCTATAGGCTGGAAGCAACAAAATGGAGTCGTGGTCAGCTTTTCCCGAAAGGAGGGTGGGGGAGGGACTTATATGCGTCGCGGAAGTTAGAATAACAATGATCCAGGGTTTTACCAGCCCTGGTTGCACAATCGATATGCTCATAGAATTTAGGCAGTCTTGTTTTCAGATTAGCCTTGTTAAAATCCACAGCAACAATGAATGCAGGCTCAGGATATGTGGTTTCCAGTTTACATAGAGTCAAATGAAGTTCTTTCAGGGCCATCGATGTGTCTGCTTGGGGGGGAATATATGCGGCTGTGATTGTCATCGAAGAGAATTCTCTTGGTAGATAATGCGGTTGACATTTAATTGTGAGGAATTCTAAGTCAGGTGAACAGAAGGACTTGAGTTCCTGTATGTTGTTATGATCATCCCACGTCTCGTTAATCATAAGGCCCCCCCCCCCCCCCCCCCCGCCCTTCTTCTTACCAGAACGATGCTTGTTTCTGTCAGCGCGATGCGTGAAGAAACCAGCTGGCTGTACCGACTCCGATAGCGTGTCTCGAGTGAGCCATGTTTCCGTGAAGCAAAGAATGTTACAGTCTCTTATGTCTCCCATTAGGGAGGGGAGACATGGCAGATGTCTCCCATCTCCACAGAGGAACTCTGGAGCTCTGTCAGAGTGACCATCGGGCTCTAGGAAGAGTCTTGGTGGTTCCAAACTTCTTCCATTTAAGAAAGATGGAGGCTTCTGTGTTCTTTGGATCTTTCAATGCTGCAGAAATGTTTTGGTACTCTTTTACAGATCTGATCAATAGAAACAGGATGCACCTGAGCTCAATTCCGAGTCTCATAGCAAAGGGTCAGAAAGTGAAACGATCCAGTACAAGTTCTGCCTGTTGGATGCCTATTAACCTCTCTAGGGTATGTGGGACGGTAGCGTCTCACCTCGTCAACAGCCAGTGAAACTGCAGGGCGCCAAATTCATAACAACAGAAATCCCATAATTAAAATTCCTCAAACATACAAGTATTTTACACCATTTTAAAGATACACTTGTTGTAAATCCAGCCACAGTGTCCGATTTCAAAAAGGCTTTACGACAAAAGCACAGCAAACGATTATGTTAGGTCAGAGCCAAGTCACAGAAAAACACAGCCATTTTTCCAGCCAAAGAGAGGAGTCACAAAAAGCAGAAATATAGATAAAATTAATCACTAAGCTTTGATGATCTTCATCAGATGACACTCATAGGACTTCATGATACACAATACATGTATGTTTTGCTCGGTAAAGTTCATATTTATATCCAAAAATCTGAGTTTACATTGGCGCGTTATGTTCAGTAGTTCCAAAACATCTGGTGATTTTGCAGAGAGCCACATCAATTTACAGAAATACTCATAATAAACATTGCTAAAAGATCCACTTCTCCTTAATGCAACCGCTGTCAGATTTTTAAAAAACTTTACAGAAAAAGCACACCATGCAATAATCTGAGTACGGCGCTCAGACGACAAATCAAGCCAAACAGCTATCCGTCATGTTGGAGTCAACAGAAGCCAGAAATAGCATTATAAATATTCACTTACCATTGATGATCTTCATCAGAATGCACTCCCAGGAATCCCAGTTTGACAAAAACAAATTGTTTTGTTCGATGAAGTCCATCATTTATATCCAAATAGCTCCTTTTTGTTTGCGAGTTTAGCCCAGTAATAAAAATTCATGACGCGCGATCACTAGGTGCAGACGAAAAGTCGAAAAGTTCCGTTACAGTCCGTAGAAACATGTCAAACGATGTATAGAAGCAATCTTTAGGATGTTTTTAACATAAATCTTCAATAATGTTCCAACCGGAGAATTCCTTTGTCTTCAGAAATGCAATGGAACGCAAGCTAACTCTCTCTCGTGAATGTGCCTGGTCAGCTCGTGGCTCTCTGGCAGACCTCTGACTCATTCCCCTCTCATTCGCCCCCACTTCACAGTAGAAGCCTCAAACAAGGTTCTAAAGACTTTTGGCATCTAGTGGAAGCCTTAGGAAGTGCAATATGACCCCATTTCCACTGTATCTTGGACAAGCGAAGAGTTGAAAAACTACAAACCTCAGATTTCCCACTTCCTGGTTGGATTTTTTTCTCAGGTTTTTGCCTGCCGTATGTGTTCTGTTATACTCACAGACATCATTCAAACAGTTTTAGAAACGTTAGAGTGTTTTCTATCCAGATCTACTAATAATATGCATATCCTAGCATCTGGGCCTGAGTAGCAGGCAGTTTACTCTGGGCACACTTTTCATCCGGACTTGAACATACTGCCCCCTACCCAAGAGAGGTTAAAATACTTGGAGACTTGGCTTGTTGGGGGCTTGGCTTTGTCTTTGTGATTTTTGGCCTTCCACGAGATGGATTGTTACGCCAGTTAATGTGTTATTTATGTTGTATTCTGTGATTAAAGGTGAAGGGGAGGGAAGTAACGTTGGGAAATAGAGCCATGGGATTCATATTGAGTTCCGAGCTAGGAAGATGGCGGATGGTGAGAAAACATTTTATAAAATCAAATGTTATTTGTCACATGTGCAGCCTTACAGTGAAACTCTTACTTACAAGCAGTTTACTCTGGGCACCTTATTATCCAAGCTACTCAATACTGCCCCCCAGCCCCAAAGAAGTTAAAGGTCTTACTCACATTGGCTATGGAGAGCTTGATCACACAGTCGCCCAGAACAGCTGATGCTCTCATGCATGCTTCAGTGTTGCTTGCCTCGAAGCAAGCATAGAAGTTATTTAGCTCGTCTGGTAGGCTCGTGAAAGAAGGTTCATAACCAAACCAACATCTGCGAAATACAAGCTGAGTACTTTTGTCCTTTGAGTCAAGTACAGGAGAGATAATTACATGTTACTTTCCTGAAAACCATGCACAGTCGACAGGTAGTGAACTTGAAATTGAACCTGACAGAAGTGAAGAGAAAGAACCTGCGCCTTCAGGTGATTTGAAAGCTTCTGAGCCTCACCCCAATGATCAAGAAAATGCCTGAGATGACTCTGGCCCACTGGGAGTACGATTCGTGGAGAAAGTGGATCCATGCCTTTTCTGGTATCAGGCTGGTTGAGGAAGGACTTAGGTTCTGTCAATTAGGTCAAAGTATCCAGTGATGGACTTGGGTTGATTTTTTTGTGTGTCTGCTGCCCAGAGGGAGAAGGTGCTACACGTTTCACGGCTCGTCGGGACAAGAGCTGTGTCCTGCTTTACTCCCCTGAGCAGAGCGCAGCTGGAAGTGATAACTTGGGTAGCATTGAGTGTTGAGGTGGATCAACTGAAGTTGAGGATCCCAGTGTCTGTGATGCAGGCCGTTGGAGCGATGCAGACGAGCTGGCGAGCGCGAGACTCAGGTCTGTCCTTTTTGATGCGGAGTGTTTGTCAGATAAAGTCATTCTAGGGTATACAGGTGAAGTCGGAAGTTTACATACACTTAGGTTGGAGTCATTAAAACTCGTGTTTCAACCACTCCACAAATTTCTTGTTAACCTTTCACGCCTCTCTACCCCGGGTCCGGGAGCACCCCCCCCCCCCCACCCCCCCACCCCACACTGAGTAGCATCGCTAGCATAGCGTCACAATTAAATAGTAGCATCTAAATATCATTAAATCACAAGTCCAAGACACCTAATGAAAGATACAGATCTTGTGAATAAAGCCACCATTTCAGATTTTTTAAATGTTTTACAGGGAAGACAAAATATGTAAATCTATTAGCTAACCACGTTAGCAAAAGACACCATTTTTCTTTGTCCACCATTTTTTCTCAACACCAGTAGCTATCACCAATTCGGCCAAATAAAGATATTGATAGCCACTAACCAAGAAAAAACCTCATCAGATGACAGTCTGATAACATATTTATGGTATATGATAGGTTTTGTTAGAAAAATGTGCATATTTCAGGTATAAATCATAGTTTACAATTGCACCCACCATCACAACTCGACTAGAATAAATACAGAGCAACGTGTATTACCTAATTA
The DNA here is from genome assembly GCF_029448725.1 of Salvelinus fontinalis. NCBI lineage: Eukaryota > Metazoa > Chordata > Actinopteri > Salmoniformes > Salmonidae > Salvelinus > Salvelinus fontinalis. Next base: position 11,545,367 of record NC_074680.1, on the reverse strand, counting down.
CTAATCATAAAACATTTCGTAAAAATACACAGCGTACACTAATTGAAAGACACAGATCCTGTGAATCCAGACAATATTTCAGATTTTCTAAGTGTCTTACAGCGAAAACACAATAAATCGTTATATTACCATAGCACATGTGCAAACATTACCCCAGCATTGATTCACGGCAAAAAGAGCGACAGCATTATCACCACCAAAATGTATAAATTTTTTCACCAACCTTCTCAGAATTCTTCAGATGACACTCCTGTAAAATCATATTACAACATACATATAGAGTTTGTTCGAAAATGTGCATATTTAGCCACCAAGATCATGGTTAGACAATGAGAAAAGTAGCCCAGCTGGTCAGAAAATGTCGTGCGCCATATTAGACAGTGATCTAGTCTTATACATAAATACTCATAAACTTGACAAAAAAATACAGGGTGGACAGCGATTGATAGACAATTTAATTCTTAATACAATCGCTGAATTACATTTTTTAAATTATCCTTACTTTTCAATACAGGTAGCGCCAAGCGAAGCTACACCTAACAAAATGGCGGCATAAGCGTTTAACATTTTTAGACAGAAACACGATTTATCATCATAAATTGTTCTTACTATGAGCTGTTCTTCCATCAGAATCTTGGGCAATGAATCCTTTCTTGGGTCTAATCGTCTTTTGGTCGAAAGCTGTCGTCTTGCAATGTGGAAATGCCCACTAACGTTCGGCATGAACTGGAAACGTGCCCAGCGGTTCAAAGTGTCTCAGAAAGAAATGCCTCAAAATCGCACTAAATGGATATAAATTGCTATAAAACGGTTTAAATTAACTACCTTATGATGTTTTTAACACCTATAACGAGTAACAACATGACCGGAGAAATATTACTGGCTAAACAACAGGTTGGAAGGAGGCGAGTCCGACGTCCTTCATGCGCCAGGCGCAGGCAGCAAAAGGAAGCTACTTCCGGTATTTGCTGTTGTATACAGGCCCTGATTGCGCAATCGACTCCATTCAAAGCGTCACCACGTACTGACACCCAGGGGAAGACGTAAGCAGTGTCTGTTTCTCCATAGCATTTACAGGGACCTTTAAACCGACCCCAGATCAGGGGCCAAGATGTCTGAAATCTGACTCCCTGTCATGAAAAGTGCTGTAGAAGGAGTTCTGTTTCACTCAGAGACAAAATTCCAACGGCTATAGAAACTAGAGAGTTTTTTCTATCCAATAATAATAATAATATGCATATTGTACGAGCAAGAATTGAGTACTAGGCAGTTTAATCTGTAGAGCAAATTATGCTAATGCAAAACAGCACCCCCTATATTCGCAAGAAGTTAAACAAACTATAGTTTTGGCAAGTCGGTTAGGACATCTACTTCGTGCATGACACAAGTCGTTTTTCCAACAATTGTTTACAGACAGATTATTTCACTTATCATTCACTGTATCACAATTCCAGTGGGCCAGAAGTTTACATACACTAAGTTGACTGTGCCTTTAAACAGTTTGTAAAATTCCAGAAAATTATGTTATGACGTTAGAAGCTTCTGATAGGCCATTTGACATCATTTGAGTCAATTGGAGGTGAACCTGTGGATGTATTTCAAGGCCCACCTTCAAACTCAGTACCTCTTTGCTTGACAACATGGTGAAATCAAAAGAAATCAGCCAAAATTGTAGATCTCCACAAGTATGGTTCATCCTTGGGAGACAAAAGCTCTCACGGGATAACTTATACACAGTTAAAGTCTTGAGTTTACATACACCGCTCAGGAAGAACACGTGATCTGTCTCCTAAAGATGAACGTACTTTGGTATGAAAAGTGCAAATCAATCCCAGAAAAACAGCAAAGGACCTTGTGAAGATGCTGGAGGAAACAGGTACAAAAGTATCTATATCCACAGTAAAACGAGTCCTATATCGACATAACCTGAAAGGTTAGCTCAGCAAGGAAGAAGCCACTGCTCCAAAACTGCAATAAAAAAGCCAGACTACGGTTTGCAACTGCACATGCGGACAAAGATGGTACATTTTGGAGAAATGTCCTCTGGTCTGATGAAACAAAAATAGAACTGTTTGGCCATAACGACCATCGTTATGTTTGGAGGAAAAAGGCAGAGGCTTGCAAGCCGAAGAATACCATCCCAACCGTGAAGCACGGGGGTGGCAGCATCATGTTGTGGGGGTGTTTGTTGCAGGAGGGACTGGTGCACTTCACAAAATAGATGGCATCAGGAGGGAGGAAAATTATGTGGATATATTGAAGCGACATCTCAAGACATACTTCCAAAGTTGTGGCAAAATGGCTTAACTTCTCTGGGATATGTGGGACGCTAACGTCCCACTTGGCCAAAAGCCAGTAAAAATGCAGAGCGCCAAATTCAAATAAATTACTATAAAAATCTAACTTTCATGAAATCACACATGAAAGATAAAAAATTAAAGCTATACTTGTTGTGAATCCAGCCAACATGTCTGATTTCAAAAAGGATTTACGGCGAAAGCACACCTTGCGATTATGTTAGGTCAGTACATAGCCACAGAAAAACACAACCATTTTTCCAGCCAAAGAGAGGAGTAACAAAAAGCAGAAATAGAGATAAAAATAATCACTAACCTTTGATGATCTTCATCAGATGACACTCATAGGACTTCATGTTACACAATACATGTATGTTTTGTTCGGTAAAGTTCATATTTATATCCACAAATCTGAGTTTAGGCGGGACGCTACTGTCTCACTTGGCCAAATGCCAGAGAAAATGCAGAGCGCCAAATTCAAATAAATTACTATAAAAATTTAAAATCCCACATGAAAGATACCAAATTAAAGCTACATTGGTTGTAAATCCAGCCAACATGTCAGAATTCAAATAGGCTTTTCGGCGAAAGCAAACGATGCTATTATTTGAGGATAGCACCATAGTAAACAAAGAGAGAGAAGCATATTTCAACCCTGCAGGCGACACAAAATGCAGAAATAAAAATATAATTCATGCCTTACCTTTGACGAGCTTCTGTTGATGGCACTCCGATATGTCCCACAAACATCACAAATGGTCCTTTTGTTCGATTAATTCCGTCGATATATATCCAAAATGTCCATTTATTTGGCGCGTTTGATCCAGAAAAACACCGGTTACAACTTGTGAAACGGGACTACAAAATATCTCAAAAGTTACCTGTAAACTTTGACAAAACATTGCAAACTACTTTTGTAATACAACTTTAGGTATTTTTTATTAACGTAAATAATCGATAAAATTGAAGACGGGATGATCTGTGTTCAATACAGGATTAAAACAAACTTTATCTAGCTTTCTGGTCATGCGCCTCTAACAAACAGGACACTTCGAGTGACCCTCGTTCAAGATGGCCGTACTTCTTCATTACACAAAGGAAAAACCCCCAACCAATTTCTAAAGACTGTTGACATCCAGTGGAAGCAGTCGGAACTGCAAGAAGGTCAATTAGAAATCTGTATTCCCAATGAAATTCAGCTTTTATTTCTTTCATCACATTCCCAGTGGGTCAGAAGTTTACATACACTCCCGGCCTGTAAGAGATTCCGGCCGGTAGGAGAGGGTAAAATCAAACCTGGCAAAGAATAGGGCCCACCTGGCCTGAAGCGGGTTCAGCCTCTTCGCTGGTCGAATATACTCTAGGTTCCGGTGGTCCGTCCAAACAAGGAATGGGTGTTGAGCACCCTCCAGCTTAATTCCGCTCTGCAGGAGACAGCTTCCGTGAGAAGAAAGCGCATGGAGTTTAGGCGGTTATCCAGTGCATTGGGAGAGAACAGCCCCAACTCCAACCTCGGAGGTGTCCACCTCCACGATGAAGGGGAGAGATGGGTCAGGATGAGCCAGAACAGGTGCGTTTGTAAAACATTCCGTGAGCTCATGGAAGGCTTCGTTGGCCTCCTCAGTCCAGCGCAACTGTCTAAGACCTCCCTTCAGCAGAAAGGTGAAAGGGGCCACCACTGTGACCGAAACCCCTAATGAAGCACCTGAAATAGTTGGAAAAACCTAGGAAGCGCTGCACCGCCTTTATGTTGGATGGAACAGGCCACAACCATACTGCACTGACCCTCTGCTCTTCCATCTCAACTCCCGCGGTGGATATCCGATTGTCCAGGAAGGAGACCGCCTGCTGGAAGAAAAGGCACTTCTCCGCCTTGGCTTACAGGTGATGCCCGATCAGCCTCTCCAAAACAGACCTGACATGAGAGACATGTTGCTCGCGTGTAGTGGAGTACACCAAGATGTTGTCTATGTACACCACTACACAGCGACCCAACATGTCTCTAAACACCTCGTTAATGAAGGATTGAAACACCAAGGGTGCATTTGTCAGGCCGTAGGGCATTACCCTGTATTCGTAGTGCCCGGTGCTGAAGGCGGTCTTCCATTCATCCCCCCTCTCTGATGCACACCAGGTTGGAGGCACTGCGTAAATCCAATTTGGTAAAGTACTGAGCACCGTGCATCTGTTTGATCACAGAGGGTATGAGGTAGGGGATAACTGAATTGAACAGTTGTCTTATTCAGTGTCTGGTAATTGAGACAGGGGTGGAGACCTCTGTCCTTCTTCTTCATGAAAAGAAAGCTGGAGGAGGCCGGAGAGGTGGACGGACGGAGGAATCCTTGTGCCAGCGCCTCCTGGACGTAGGCCTCCATGGCTTTGGTCTCTGCATGCGAGAGAGGGTAGATGTACCCCCGCAGGAGGGTAGAACCAGGCAGTAGGTCGATAGTGCAGTCCCATGGGCAAAGAAGAGGCAGGCACGTGGCACGAGTCTTCGAAAAAGCCACCTATAGGTCCTCCGAGACAGGGATGTGAGTGGCCTGGTCCGGACTTTCCACAGAGAGACACCTCCCCTGACACTCCTGCGACCATCCCAACAACCTCCTCTCTCTCTCCTCTCCATGATATCCTGGGGAAACCTAAAACTACAGGGTGTGCAGGAGAGTCTAAGATGAGGAAAGTGATGCGTTCACAGTGGTTGTGATGAACTGTGAAGGAAATGGGAATCGTGGTCTGGCACACAAGTCCTGTTCCTAGGGGACGGTTGTCTAGAGCATGGACTGGGATAGGGGGTTGTAAAGGGACTAGAGAAATGCATAATGATAAGGCCACTGACCGTTCTAGGAAATTGCCTGCAGAGCCTGAGTCCACTAGTGACTCAGGACTCAGTGGGGGGCCAGGATATTCCGGGAAGGTGACAGGAAGGAGGACGGGCTGGGTCCACGCCTACCTGGGAAGGTGCAGGGGCGCTCCTCGGCCTTTCGCTTCCTCGCTTGGTTCTCCTTCTGGGACATGTGTTCCAGGGGTGGTCCGACTCCACGCAGTAGGAGCAGAGACCCTGTTGACAGCGGCGTTGACGTTCCTCGGGGGGAAGGTGTGTCGTGCCCACATCCATGGGCTCAGTCTCACTGGAAGTTCTTGGAAGAGACCCGAACCCCCGGGATGGGCGACGACGGGCACAGAAGAGATTATCTAGGCGGATGGCCATGGCAATTAGGCCAGCTCGGTCTGGACATCCGCCTGTAGCCCACCGCAGAAAACTGTCAACAGGGCCTGGTCGTTCCAGCCAGTGGACGCAGTCACCGCCTGGAAAACCAGAGCGTACTGAGACGCTGTCCTGGACCCCAGGCGTGGACGGAGGAGACGCTGACCTCCCTCTCGGCCCTCTGTAGGGTGGTCGAAAATGGCACGGAAGAGTTGGGTGAAGCGCTCATAGGACTGCACTTCTGGACCGTCCCTCTCCAGCGTGCGCCCCACTCCAGAACCCGGTGTCAGCACCGAGATCACCAAGGCCATCCTGGCATGACGGGCAAGGTGGAGGTCACACTGCAGGAGAAACCCCCTACAGTGAGCTGGGGTGCTGACAAAGCGCTCCGGGAGGAGCAGGTGAACATTGCTGATCGGGTTATGTAGATGGTGGTGGGGTGGCTGGAATGACCACGGGGAGCTGGGAAGGTGGTGTAGCCTGCAGCTGGCGTACGGTTCGGAGCACCTTGTCCATAGCCGTCCCAAGGTGCTTCGCTCCGATAGCAGCGAGGTTGGGATGTCCTGCTACTTCCTGTTCTCTTAGGTCGGTCATTCTGTCACAGGTGTAGAAAGGGTTAGGCAGGAGGTAGTCGCAGGTTTAGAACTACTGAGTTCATTAAACCACTATATATATATAAAAGCGTGACGAAAACCCAAAGTGCAAAATTATAAAGTACTCAGGACATAGTAGGAGAGATTCCTCTCAGGAATTCCTCACATTTACAGTGACCGACAAAGACAAATGACAGAGGGAGTATATATATACAGTGATTGGGGATTGGAACCAGGTGTGTGTAATGATGATGAGACAAGTCCGGGGTTGATGAGTAAACAGCGTTTGCCAGCCGCAGGTTCGGCAGCAGCTAGAAGGCCGGCGACGCCGAACGCCTCAGATGGACAGGAGGGGGAGCCAAAGCGAAGGCTGGTGTGACAAATATCTATGTTAAATTGATTAAATGAATGCAACTTAAATATAAATAACATACATTTTTCGGAACTATTTGAATCTGTTACTTGGAGTTATTGCACCTGTTACTGAAATAGTTATTCCAGTCTCATATCTTAGTCTTCCCAACCTTGGCAGTCATTCTGAATGCAATCTGCGGGTGAATAAAAATGCAAAATGTGTGATATCCCCACTCTGGCTGAATTCCAATAGGAATTACAAATCACCTTGCAAGCCAGCATAATGTGATTTGCAGGCCTGATGTGGCCTGTAAACTATGAGTGTCATTAGGGTAAAACTAGGCCCTCAAAACAAGACCTTGTGAAATATGTATTGTATTGGCTTAAATAATAGTATTTTAATGACAACCTATTCACTTAGGATCTCACTTGGTGAAGGCAAAAAGACTGAAAATGAATGAGTGCAACAACCATGCCTCTGTCACTTGCAAACACAGTCATGGGTGGTACTGGTAACTCAAAAATTCGAAACATTTCTGGTTTTGCATTTTTTAATGGCTCTTATTTGGTTCCAACTTGCACCTTGATTTTTAAGATGCACCATGCACCATGGACATACATACTCTGACACCCAAACCACATCACGTCATAACTATCACTGTGCCACAGAAAGGAATAAGGATAAGCCTACAACATCCTTTGGTGAATGTATTTTATGGAAATACAAGATGTTCAAGGTGGTTAATACATTGCAGGAAAAAAAGTAAGAAAGTGGAAATGAAACAAGATGTCAAACAGTAATCAGCACAGTGAAAAATAAGAATCTCCTGATGTGTTTTATTTCAATACGACAAAGAGGATTTCTAAGGGCAGCATTGTCTTTATCAAAGAAAACTGTGTGCGTGGGAGGGCAGCAGTCATAGGGGAAAGAGTTGATCCTTGCTATGGACACTACCATGCTGACCACACCGCTAGTGTCGCGTGCAATGCAAAACAAATGTACACATTTTATGTCACACTTACAGTGAAATGCTTACTTAAAAGCCCTAACCAACAATGCAGTAAAAAATAAAAAAATAAAAATAAGAATAAGAAATAAAAGTAACAAATAATTAAAGAGCAGCAGTTAAATAACAATAGCGCGGCTATATGCAGGGGGTACCGGTTAGTCGAGGTAATTGAGGTAATATATACATGTAGGTAAAGTTATTAAAGTGAATATGCATAGATAATAACAGAGAGTAGCAGCAGTTAAATAACTATAGTGCGGCTATATGCAGGGGATACCGGTACAGAGTCAATGTGTGGGGGCACCGGTTAGTCGAGGTAATTGAGGTAATATGTACATGTACAGTAGGTAAAGTTATTAAAGTGACAATGCATAGATAATAACAGAGAGTAGCGATGGCGGATGCGTGAGCGAGCGTGTAAGATTAGGGAGGCTTCAAATAAAAAAAGAAATTGCATTTCACAATTCACACAAAAAGAATATGTGTGTGTGTGTGTGTGTGTGTTTGTAGGTGGAAGTGTCCTGGTCCCCGCTGCACTATCTATAGGTAGACAGACACAGATGGTGTTCACAACAACAACAGTGGTAGCAGCAAGGTCAATCAACATGTCACGCTCTACTTGATAATCAATGCTTTCATTTGGCACAACATGTCTAGGGAAAACACCAGAAAATACAGAACCACTTCATTCCTTCAAAATGTATGTTCAGTCAGTGTTTGGGTTAATACAGTACATGTGAAAAATAATACATGTGCTTATGATGCGTTATAAAGTGGGTATTTATCCTGTTACCATTTATACTAAGATATCCTCTAACATTGGAGAAGATCGAAGCGCCATAGAGGGCACTAGGCAATTCAACACCTGCCCTTTCAATAGCCTTGTATCAGACACCATGCCAGGTTCCCGTGTCCCTCTCAACTGAATCTGCACTGTTTGGGGAATGCACCTTTCATTTCTCTCATCGCCATACTCCCCCCTTCTCTTCCCCCTAGAAGGAGCCCCATTTCGGGGGTTGAAAAGCCCTGGCACCGCACCTCTGGATAGGAAGTGTGTCTCTAAGGGATAAGAGGATATCCACTGCCAAAACACACTATGGAGACTAGTTCTATGGACTCTCAGATGTCCCAATGGAAAAATGGAACAGCCCCTCTCCAACAACAACTGGGTCTCTCTGTGTGAGCGTTCAGATCCATTCGTATCCTTGGAGAGACTGGAAAGGGCCCCTGCCAAGGGCCCTGATGGCACCGCTCTGGCCCGACAGGTACTGTGGCGGTTCCGACTGTGGGAAGGTGTCTCGTAGAGTAGCCCAGAAGGCTGAACTGAAAAACCTTAACTGACACTTGAGCCTATATTAAACTTAAACTCTACCAAATAAAACGATGGCAGAGCCGCAAAAGCACTTCTGTGCAAGGGTGTTGATTTACATAGCGATTCTGAAAGAAAAACAGTACTGCCACAAAAGTATACATTATGGGGACAGCTAAACAGTATTTCCAAATCCACAGCTCAATGAAAAAGGTCCCCTCTTGAACTGAAAGAGAGGCTCCTTTTGTGGGGGAAGCCCCTCCCGTCCAAACATACCAAAGTCATTAATTAATTAATTAAGCCATTACAAACATCAAAGCATACATTTTCCACTCAGCTAAACATATCACGATTTATCTTAATTGAACTTTTGCAGTTGGTTTAATACATAATACAATATAGCACAATATAAAACATTTACCCAGCTTACCCAGAAGCTACAGAGACGGAAACAAACAAAAAGAGAGCTCATCCAAAACATTGATAAGTACAATAAATGTCACTTCAATTATACATGAAAGCTTGTCTGCGTATTCCTTAGACCATACCAAACTGTTACTGGGGAGGTAAGAATAATGTGTGTAATGTATGAACTGAGATCGCTAAGTTAACTGTCAACACATTTGACAGAGCAGGGAGGGGGAGATTATTGTGTGTGTGTGAGTGTGTTAGTTTACCAAATGTTGCCCGCGGCTGGTGACCGACTTCTCTGTCACAGAGGGGCTATTGTAAACTCTTCTCCAGCTGGGGATGGGTCTGTGGTGACCCAGAAGGCCAGATGTACTGGGTGGATCACACATAGGTACACATACACACGTACTATACGCACATTCACAGTTATATACTTGTCCTATTCTTTTCATTTCTGATCCATGTTACCGTGTCCTCTCTCTCCTCAAAACATTTTTTAAAGTCAAATGGCAGCCTTTAGTGAATGAAGATTGCGTAACACATCTCTGGGAATATGGAATTTCATAAATACATGTCAGGGTCAATGCGTTCCAGGCACAACTACTTTCTAGGGGGATCAGGGGGCATGTCCCCGCCCAGGAGTAAAAAAAAGAAAAAAAGAACAAGGATTTTGAAGGGAAAATACATCCCAAATTGACTGATAATTTGGTCAACATATCCAAACCACAACTGAAATACCAATATTTTCTGTATTACTTTAAACTGGGCCCCCCCCCCCTTATTTTCTGTATTACTTTAAACTGGGCCCACCCCCCCTTATTCTCTGTATTACTTTAAACTGGGCCCACCCCCCCTTATTTTCTGTATTACTTTAAACTGGGCCCACCCCCCCTTATTTTCTGTATTACTTTAAACTGGGCCCACCCCCCCTTATTTTCTGTATTACTTTAAACTGGGCCCACCCCCCCTTATTTTCTGTATTACTTTAAACTGGGCCCACCCCCCCTTATTTTCTGTATTACTTTAAACTGGGCCCACCCCCCCTTATTTTCTGTATTACTTTAAACTGGGCCCACCCCCCCTTATTTTCTGTATTACTTTAAACTGGGCCCACCCCCCCCCCTTATTTTCTGTATTACTTTAAACTGGGCCCACCCCCCCTTATTTTCTGTATTACTTTAAACTGGGCCCACCCCCCCTTATTTTCTGTATTACTTTAAACTGGGCCCACCCCCCCTTATTTTCTGTATTACTTTAAACTGGGCCCACCCCCCCTTATTTTCTGTATTACTTTAAACTGGGCCCACCCCCTTATTTTCTGTATTACTTTAAACTGGGCCCACCCCCCCTTATTTTCTGTATTACTTTAAACTGGGCCCACCCCCCCTTATTTTCTGTATTACTTTAAACTGGGCCCACCCCCCCTTATTTTCTGTATTACTTTAAACTGGGCCCACCCCCCCTTATTTTCTGTATTACTTTAAACTGGGCCCACCCCCCCTTATTTTCTGTATTACTTTAAACTGGGCCCCCCCCCCCCCCTTATTTTCTGTATTACTTTAAACTGGGCCCACCCCCCCTTATTTTCTGTATTACTTTAAACTGGGCCCACCCCCCCTTATTTTCTGTATTACTTTAAACTGGGCCCACCCCCCCTTATTTTCTGTATTACTTTAAACTGGGCCCACCCCACCTTATTTTCTGTATTACTTTAAACTGGGCCCACCCCCCCTTATTTTCTGTATTACTTTAAACTGGCCCCACCCCCCCTTATTTTCTGTATTACTTTAAACTGGGCCCACCCCACCTTATTTTCTGTATTACTTTAAACTGGGCCCACCCCACCTTATTTTCTGTATTACTTTAAACTGGGCCCACCCCCCCCCTGGATACAAGTTTAGTTTTTTTGCCCTAGCACTACACAGATGATTCAAATAATCAAAGCATGATGATGAGTTGGTTATTTGAATCAGCTGTATAGTGTGGGTGCAAAAACCAAAACGTGCACCTGGGGGGCCAGGACGGCGTTTGGGAAACCCTGCTTTAAACTGTTGGCTCAGAAAGTAACCACGCTTGGCATAGCCCCCCTCCCTGGGATAACGTTTTTGTAGAACGACTGTGAGAAAGTCAGTTCTGAGGTGCGTTCAGTTTGATTGAATGTTTGCTTTGTTGCGTAATGGCTTGTCCTGAACCACACGATTCCCCAAAACGTTCTAGAACAGACTTTGAGATAGCACCCGTTTGCTCAGTCTGGTGGTTGTGGCGGGTGTGGCTTGAAGCAAAGAGTGACGTATTTGAAGGGTAGCGGTGCATTTTCAATCCACAGGCCAAACCCCTTCCCGTTTTTCAACCGGTCCTTCAGAACAGCACCATTCCCGTTTAATTAAATATTTCATTATGTTTTTTTCACACTGAATGTAGCTCTGGTGACTTTTCTTCTTCAAAATGTATGAAAAGAAAAATGGTCACACCATTAAAATCTAATTTTCCCCTCCAAAATGTTGCCCAAAAACATATTGGTCTACATTATCTGGCTGGTGTGTTATTTAGCAATAAGCATTATCACCTGTAGCCCAGCTGATGCAACATCATGGCTAGAAATAGGCTGAAGCATGGGATTGCCCATCTGTACTTGTACTAGTCATTAGCTAGATCAGTCAACTTTCTCTGTCATGGCCCCCTTTCATCCTGGGGGAATGTCATATGGTGTAACAAGTTATCTCATTTATAAAGCCCTTCTTACGTCAGCTGATGTCACAAAGTACTGTACAGAAACCCAGCCTAAAACCCCAAACAGCAAGCAATGCAGGTGTAGAAGCACGGTGGCTAGGAAAAACACCCTGGAAAGGCTGGAACCTAGGAAGAACCCTAGAGAGGAACCAGGCTAGGAGGGGTGGCCAGTCCTCTTCTGGCTGTGCCGGGTGGAGATTATAACAGAACATGGCCAAGATGTTCATAGATGACCAGCAGGGTCAGATAATAGTAATCACAGTGGTTATAGAGGGTGCAACAGGTCAGCACCTCAGGAGTAAATGTCAGTTGGCTTTTAACAGCAGATCATTGAGAGTATCTCTACCGCTCCTACTGTCTCTAGAGAGTTGAAAACAGCGGGCCTGGGACAGGTAGCACATCAGGTGAACAGGTCAGGGTTCCATAGCCGCAGGCAGAACAGTTGAAACTGAAGCAGCAGCACGACCAGGTGGACTGGAGACAGCAAGCCTCCTTACAAGTACTATGTAGTGTAAAGCTACAGAAAGCCAGTAGCTAAGGGGGGGGGGAATCATTTCCAATCCATCGTGGTATATTATTGAGGTGTTGAAATCGGCCTCTCTAATATTTGGGGGTAGGGGGTCATGCCCCCCCTCAAGTTACATACCTGTAGCAGACACATGAAGAAGAATTACTAACAGTCTGAGGCTGTGTAGGCTAGCCGTGCACAACTCGGGCATAACTCAAGTTCCTCGAGTTCCACAAGACTGACCTTCCTCAGTCCCACCAGAAGAGGACCCATAGGTCTACTATGGATCACAACTCATTTTATGGGTACTGAGAAGGCCATTCCGTTCGTGACCAGATGTGTGTCTCTATTCATGCTCAAGGATTGGACGTTACATGACCTTCTCTGAGACTGACAGTGAAGAACGGAGCCCCACTACTACACATGGTTAACACCAATGGTGCTTGAGTGAGCTGCAGGAGTTGGTGAGGGGACTAGAATAAACGTGAGAGGGGGTTTGTACACCAATGGTGCTAAAAAGGAGAGGAAGTCAGTACATTGGTCAAGGTCTGGTGGCCTTGTCTCTGGTCGACCTAACGCTTGTTTTCTCATCTGGCACCCTCCAGACAGACTCAGTTGTTTATGGAGCTCAAGAGGGGGGCATGTCCTGCAAACAGGGTTCTTTCCTGATCTCAAACCTGCCAGGTACCCTGACACCCTCTGTGACCCCCAAAGTCAATCAGAACCTGGTGTTGCTATGGTACAACAAGAATGAGACATCCGTGGTTCAGATATTTGGAACTGTGAGGCCTGTGGTGAGATCACACAGTATTTTACAGTACATGTCAGGGGGTGGGACATGTCAACTTCTCTGTATTTGCTTTAGATGGTTGTATTGTATTATATTTTTTATAGGCTCCACTCCCTTTATTCAATTTCATATAAAAATTCTCATCGCCTTACAGCACTTCAAAGCTATTTCCACTTCATTTGGCATTTTAACCACACTGTCCCGCTGTGTTCCTCCCTGCCAAAACTGTTTTTAGCTAGAAAACCTAGGGGACAGCAGTGACTCACTTAGTCCAGTCATTAGATAATGGTTTTCTTTTGAGACATTCAAATATAAACACTATTATTCCCTGACTGTGAATGAGGGAAGTCAAGTGTTATTTTCCTGGGGGTTGTCAGGGGATTACCAGCACTGCAGTGAGCCCATCTGTTGTCGACTGGGCGAGCCTACAGAACAATTGACCTGTAACCCGCCACAATATTGTTTTCAATGTTGTTTTTTCAACGGTGGAGTTATGAGGGATTTTCACTATGATTTATACGATACATACCATGTGTCATACTAATATTGGCCTGGAGATGCCATTCACTGACTGTACAATTTGTTGATTTTGTCAGAAGAAGTGGGGTTTGTTAATTACGTCTATGTGTGAGAATATGTTTATATTACAAAGTAGAAAAACGGTACAACTGCTGCTAACTGCTTCCAACGCTCCTGGGAAAAGCTGTTGGAGTGCTATTGCACAGAGACGGATATATTCATCTATGCATCATGAGAGCCAGTATGTGTCATAGGCCTGTGGTGCCCGAGTCATAGTCTCTGTGGTCTACAGATTGGTAGTCCCTCTGTATGGAAAGCATAGAGCCGTCGGCACAATGTCACAGCAGCCGTGACACTCTCTCTCCCTCCCCCCTCTCTGTCTTCCTATCTGTGTGTTATCAGATGGCTCCCAAATGGCTTCAATTTCAGCCCTGCACAATCGATGACGGATGCAGAGCGGAGTCCAGCTTGTATATTAAAGGAGAGTACAGCAGCAAAAAGGAAAAATACACAGCCATCCGAACGTTGCCTATAGGTTTTTTTTCAGAACCCGTGGCAACATCCAACAGGCAGTATTATATCGACTGGCAGGGAGGAGCTGAAAGAGACTCACTGGGCTTTTAACTGCTCCCTCGTTCAGATTGCTTTGAAAAAGGGCCCGGCCCTGCAGTTATCAGATGCATGTCAGAGGGGAAGGTATAGATTTTACTCCCTCCCCCTCTTCTCTATTCTCTCCCTCGTTTCATCCATCCCCCAGTTCTGCCCCTCTAATGGTGGCAGTGCGTATTGGATTGCTCCTTCCTCCGAGGTGACGAGGTAGACAGAGAGGAGGATGAGGATTTGAGCGGCGTCTTCGTCAGGTGACAGTTTGTCAAGTAGAGTAGCCCACAGGGGGATGGGTGTGTGTGTGTGTGTGTGTGTGTGTGTGTGTGTGTGTGTGTGTGTGTGTGTGTGTGTGTGTGTGTGTGTGTGTGTGTGTGTGTGTGTGTGTGTGTGTGTGTGTGTGTGTGTGTGATTGTGAGTGAGAGTGAGTAAGTGTGTGTGTGGTTGTGGCAGGTCTGGGGATCTATCCCAGGATTAGGGAGGGAGATGAGGGGGCAACACATTGAGCTAGGGGAGAGGGGATGAGTTCCGTTGCATTGGTCATCATGCCTCGGAGCCCTGTGTGTGTGGTGTGTGGCGTATGTGTGTGTGACAGAGGGACCGTGCATGAATGGGTTGCTGGGGGTGTACAGTACAGTATGTCTGTATGTTATTGTATGCATGTGTTGGTCAGTGAAGCGCATTTATTTAGATTAACCTTATAGTGTAATGCCAGGAAGGTCATTGGACTTTATTTTACAGCCCATAGGAAACCTACAATATGATTAAAATACATTTTTGAGTAGATGTGAGGAATCAACCACAAACCATTTGTAGCCATGTGTGCTCACTCACAGTATTATGTGATGATCAGTTAGCACACTTTAGCATCTATGATTTTAGTCATTTTAGAGCGCATGTTTTCGCTTTGCCTTCCTATTATCTTTCCAGGAATTGTATGCTGCTGTGGCTGCAGGTCTGTGAGTCCCTCCCTGCCTGACCCCCCCCCCCCCAAAAAAAGGTAAGGGGTGTGAGAAGAGAACAGAGAAAGAGAGAGCAGCTCAATCTGAATCCATTGCATGTTGCATCCTAGGATTCATCAATAACTTAGGCATGATGGGAAATCCTTTTTACAGCCCGGGTCCCTCAGCCTGCTGCTCATTCTTATTTTACACATTTCGTCGAGAGCCTTGCACGTGGGCGACATATGGATATGGCCCGCTCTATGCCTTGTTAATGTCTTGTGATCGTAATGTCAATCGCCCCTGATACATATGTTAGAAATATTTTTCTTTGTCCTATTAAATTGCCTCCCAGCACAAACTTAGCTGGCCATGTATAAACAATTGGTAGGGAAAGTGTTGCTGGGTTGTATTAGATAGCAAGACCTTCCACTGCTGCAGTGTTCTACCCACAATGCAACAGTCCTGGAAAATGATCAAATTGGTCGGTGACCCGAAAAAGGACTTATCCGCTATTATGAGAGAAGCGATATATCGATTGAATCATTTATATTGTCATCAAATAATACAACTGATTTAATTCAGTGCATTGCAGTTTTTCAAAGGATATTCCTGTGACAGCTTTAACTACCACATGTATGAGATGGAAGAGAGGGGCAATTATCATCATTACTGGAAAAATGGAGGTGATTCGCCCTTAATCAGAGTCTGAGATGGGTCCAAACTCACACACAGCCCAGCTGCAATCTTGAACATGCTAAAAAAGGAAAAACTAGAAAAAACTCTCTCCTGAAGGAGAGAAAAAGGATTCCATGAATAGTTCTTCTTCGCAACTTCAAACACCCAAAAAAGCATTGCTAATCCTTTACCTATGAAGCTGTTCATGCTTGAGAAAAACATACTACAAACAGAAAAAAATAACAGTGCAAGTCAAGACAGTGGGGCTCTAAAGGACATAGTTCACAAAACTCTCTACAACCAAACACCACTGTGTTTTCTCCTGCACGCTGCAGGTCTCCTAGCAGCAGCCAATCCCGGGGCAGGACTCAGAGGGTAGAGGGCTGATGGTATTCAGCTGTACCTCATTGTAACTCGTTAGTGGGTAATAAGGTCAGCTCATTACATCAAACAGCACAACACTCCTACAGCAAACATTCCTGTGAAGCCAAATTAAGGCAATGGCCTTGAAATACAAAGCAAATCAACATTAATTGTAACACAACAGACAAACTTTTTCATTTAATATTACATTGCGTAAAGTAAGACATCTGACCCATTTCAATTTTATAATAGACATACAGGCTGATAAGAGATGACAGATTTGCTTGTTATTTCTGCCTACATCCTAAGTTGAAACAGTTTATAACTTTTCGAACGTCAATTTGTGATTTACGCAACTCAGTCTCATGAGCTATACACTAAAATCCAAGTCATACTCTTGGTTCTGAAGCCAAGTTTCAAAACACTATTTTAAGAAATGTATAGGACCATATGATTTCCAGTCTACCACAAAAGAGTGAAAGAAAGATAAATATTTTATTTATTTAACCAGGCAGGTCAGTTAAGAACAATTTCTTATTTACAATGATGGCCTACCCGGGCCAAACCCCAACGACGCTGGGCCAATTGTGCGCTGCTCTTTGGGACTCCCAATACAGCCTGGAGTCGAACCAGGGTCTGTAGTGATGCCTCTAGTGCTGAGATGCAGTGCCTTAGACAGCTGCGCCACTCAGGAGATAGCGTGTGGGGGTAGGCTATTATGTATGGCCTATGGTGAGAGGCAGCGATGGAGAAATACGAAGAGGGGGGGGGTTCCATAGTATGAAAGTGGAGAGAGAGAAAGAATTAATAAAAGAGGAGGAAAGAGAAAAGGAGGCCTGTGATTTCCATTGGCAGTGTGCAGCCTGTGCGCTCCCAGGGGGTACCGGGCCAGCAGCACCAGCCGCCTATGTCACAGGAACCTCAATGGCTGCCATAATGAAGCCCTGCAGCGTACTGTTCACTCACATACACAAGCAAGCACAAAAACACAAATGCACATGCAAGCATGCACGCACACACAGAAGCCCACACATGTATGCACGGATGCACACACACACATATGCAAGCATGCACACACACACGTACAGCGACACACACGAGCATGCACACACAGTGAACTTGACACACAGGCCTGCTCCATTCTGTCTCTCCTTGCTCTCTCTCTCACACGCGCCAAGTGAACTTAATGCACTGATGACTAAATGCATTACATTACTCTTCTTGACACTCAAACAAGGCAAAGAACAGACGACAAAAAGCACTACAACACTTTGCCGGGGCCACGAGCCTACTCCACCACCAGGTTCCTAGCCAGCCTCTTTGTCCTCCTCCTCTTCCTCCTCCTCCTCCTTTATACCATCCTCGTTTCAGTGGGACAAACCTTTCTTTCTTTCTGTCCTCTTTATCCATTTATTTTTGGAGGAACCGCAGGTCATTGCCAGTTCAGAGATGCTATTTTCGGCGTGAGCCATTATTCAGTCAAGCTACTTGATGAGAATAATGAACTATGGTACTTTGGAGTTTATCCCCTGCCAGCACCCATAGCTGGCTACTCAATCTGTTCAACCTCCTCGACAAATTACACTGACGCTATTGTACTGACATTCAGTTAGCGTATTATGATAATACATGTTTTCTTCTTTGTACTGTACAATACACAGTATGTGCCACTATATAGGCTATAGACATATAGGCTGTGTGCTACAATATACTTCATGCATAAATAATGGAAAGGATGCAATGCCCTCTCGTCAATGTTCCACATAAGGTGTTTTACATGCTA
Source organism: Salvelinus fontinalis (assembly GCF_029448725.1). Taxonomy (NCBI): domain Eukaryota; kingdom Metazoa; phylum Chordata; class Actinopteri; order Salmoniformes; family Salmonidae; genus Salvelinus; species Salvelinus fontinalis. The sequence goes on along the minus strand of NC_074680.1, from coordinate 11,527,273 downwards.
TAGTAGTCAATAGATAGAATATAAATAGAACTGCACTCTCATGATAGACTGCAGTAGACTAATGGTATAGAGTGCACTAGACTCCTAGTAGTGTATAGTCAGTGTATGGTCTGATGTGAGTAAGTTGTCTTTAAGGAGGACAATGTCAGGTTTGACGTATTCTATCATGAGTGTTGGCTCTAAGCTAAGGCCCAGCAAACATGAGCTCTTTGGCTCCATGTGGATATTTGATGGGCAAGGTGGGCAGGGGCTAGCCCACACAAAGCCCACATCAAGCCCACAGCGGACCAACATGGGCTAGCCCACACAAAGCCCACATCAAGCCAACACCAGACCAACATGGGCTAGCCCACACAAAGCCCACATCAAGCCCACAGCGGACCAACATGGGCTAGCCCACACAAAGCCCACATCAAGCCCACAGCGGACCAACATGGGCTAGCCCACACAAAGCCCACATCAAGCCCACAGCGGACCAACATGGGCTAGCCCACACAAAGCCCACATCAAGCCCACACCAGACCAACATGGGCTAGCCCACACCAGCCCAACATGGGCTAGCCCACACAAGCCCAACATGGGTTTGCCCACACCAGACCAACATGGGTTTAGACCACACCAGCCCAACATGGGCTAGCTCACACCAGCCCAACATGAGATAGCCTACACCAAGCCCAACATGGGCTAGCCCACACAAAGCCCACATCAAGCCCACACCAGACCAACATGGGCTAGCCCACACCAGCCCAACATGGGCTAGCCCACACCAGCCCAACATGGGTTAGCCCACACCAGCCCAACATGGGTTAGCCCACACCAGACCAACATGGGTTTAGACCACACCAGCCCAACATGGGCTAGCTCACACCAGCCCAACATGGGTTAGCCCACACCAGCCCAACATGGGTTAGCCCACACAAAGCCCACATCAAGCCCACACCAAACCAACATGGGCTAGCCCACACCAGACCAACATGGGCTAGCTCACACCAGACCAACATGGGTTTAGACCACACCAGCCCAACATGGGCTAGCTCACACCAGCCCAACATGAGATAGCCTACACCAAGCCCAACATGGGCTAGCCCACACAAAGCCCACATCAAGCCCACACCAGCCCAACATGGGCTAGCCCACACCAGCCCAACATGGGCTAGCCCACACCAGCCCAACATGGGTTTAGCCCACACCAGCCCAACATGGGTTTAGCCCACACCAGCCCAACATGGGCTAGCCCACACCAGCCCAACATGGGTTAGCCCACACCAGCCCAACATGGGTTTAGCCCACACCAGCCCAACATGGGCTAGCTCACACCAGCCCAACATGAGATAGCCTACACCAAGCCCAACACAGGCCTGCCTACACCAAGCCCAACACAGGCCTGCCTACACCAAGCCCAACATGGGCTTGCCCACTCCAATCCCAGTACGGGCTAGCCCACACCAAGCCCAGTACGGGCTAGCCCACACCAAGCCAAGTACGGGCTAGCCTACACCAAGCCCAGCACGGGCTAGCCCACACCAAGCCCAGCACAGACTAGACTACAACAGGCCCAGCTACTACATAAATCAAATCAAATTTTATTGGTCACATACACATGGTTAGTAGATGTTAGTTAATGCGAGTGTAGTGAAATGCTTGTACTTCTACTTCCGACCGTGCAGTAATATTTAACAAGTAATCTAACAATTTCACAACAACTACCTTATACACACAAGTCTAAAGGAATTAATAAGAATATGTACATATAAATATATGGATGAGTGATGGCCGTGCGGAATAGGCAAGATGCAGAAGATGGTATAGAGTACAGTATATACATATGAGATGAGTAACGTAGGGTATGTAAACATTATACACTGCTCAAAAAAATAAAGGGAACACTTATACAACACAATGTAACTCCAAGTCAATCACACTTCTGTGAAATCAAACTGTCCACTTAGGAAGCAACACTGATTGCCAATAAATTTCACATGCTGTTGTGCAAATGGAATAGACAAAAGGTGGAAATTATAGGCAATTAGCAAGACACCCCCAAAAAAGGAGTGATTCTGCAGGTGGTGATCACAGACCACTTCTCAGTTCCTATGCTTCCTGGCTGATGTTTTGGTCACTTTTGAATGCTGGCGGTGCTCTCACTCTAGTGGTAGCATGAGACGGAGTCTACAACCCACACAAGTGGCTCAGGTAGTGCAGTTCATCCAGGATGGCACATCAATGCGAGCTGTGGCAAAAAGGTTTGCTGTGTCTGTAATCCAATGGCTCAAATGCGGTCACAAGAGGCAGACGAAAATTCCAAATAGTATCCGTAAAGTTCGTAGAAACATGTCAAACAATGTTTATAATCAATCCCCAGGGTGTTTTTAGCCTAAATAATCGATAATACTTCAACTGGACAATAGCGTCGTCATTACAAAAGGTAAACAAGAAAGGCGCTCTCTCGGGATTGCGCACCATACAGGTTGGGGACTTTCCACAGGCCTCTCATTGAAACTGCTCATTCTCACTCATTTTTCAGAATAAAGGCCTGAAACAATGTCTAAAGACTGTCCACAGCTAGTGGAAGCCATAGGGAATGGAATCTGGGTCCTATCCCTTTAAATGGTGGATAGGCTTTCAATGTAAAAACACCCATTTCAAAATAATAGCACTTCCTGGATGGATTTTCCTCAGGTTTTCGCCTAACATTTCCGTTCTGTTGTACTCACAGACATTATTTTAACAGTTTTGGAAACTTTAGAGTGTTTTCTATCCAAATCTACCAATTATATGCATATCCTAGCTTCTGGGCCTGAGTAGCAGGCAGTTTACCTTGGGCACGCTTTTCATCCAAAATTCCAAATGCTGCCCCCTATCCCAAAAAAGTTAACAAATGTGCTTTCTACTGACAATTGAGATGTACAAACTATGGCATAAGGGGATGACGAGTGGATAACAGGCAATCCGTAATTTCGATGAAGACATTAATGAGCGAGCTAGGACGGACATGGTCAGTTTAGCTATTCGTTCAGCACTTTTGAAGTGTACACCGACAGAATTCAGAACATGGGCCATTCTTACATTATTCTCCCTGTACACCAAGCCAGAACCATATGATAAATAAAGAGGGCATATAAGAAGACAGTGAAATCTCTTACAATGTTCAATGATTACATTTCTCTAAAACAGACTATAGGCTTCATGTGCACCACCAAGTCAACAGTAGGCTACGTTATGAGGGGGAAAGGAACCAAATTATTAGGAGGGTGTCACGGCCGTTGAATGAAGAGGACCAAAGCGCAGCGTGGTGAGCGTACATATTCCTTTTATTTAGAAATGACGCCTACAAAAACAATAAACAATACAAAACAAACGTGTTTTCCCAGTCGGAGATCATTTTTTTCCAGAGTTCCCAGTTGTCTTGTACTCACTGAAGTCTGAGATTTCCCAGTTCCGAGTTACCAGTTGTTTTGAACGCGGCAAAAGTCATACTGGATTGACAGTATAGCCAATGTATTGAACCTTTTTTGGACGATGGTGTTGAATGTTTATCCTTTTAAGCTTGGAAACGAGACCCTTAAACCCAGACTTGGACCACACACCCACTCCACTGAATAGCAGGCTAGTGATTGCTTTGCGACACTTAGTTAGCCACTGATTCCTTCCAAACCACTCATTGTTAAATTTGCAATTTCCAACTTGTTGTGTAATGTTTATGTCCAATGGCCGATGAGCACCGATACGTTTTATCTATAATTGCTCTTCAGATGACAAGGACTGAAAAGGATTTGCCAGTAGATTGTCGACGTGATTCATGATGATAACTGCTTGTCTAGCTAGCTAGCGAAGATTTTGAAAGTATGATGTTGACATGATCAGTCCAATCAAAACTGAGGTAGATATGACATAATTTTATCTGTGGCCAATGACCTTGAGCCTTCTTGGATGGGCACTTCTAATGTAACTCTATGGCAGCACCCAGGGGGCTTGAATTTTTGAGCTCTCCCCGTAGATTTTGCGGTGACGTAGTGTCCCCATGAGTGACAGAACACTGAGCCAATCACGGCGCAACTAGAGAACATTACTAAACTCTATGGTCTATATTTTCCGCTGGCTGCCCCATCACCACTGAGCTAGGCTGAAACATTGTTTGCAAACTGATATGTGACACGTATTAATGCCAACACAACATCCAAAACTGGTGGGGCTCTGCCCTGAATGACAGGTCGTCACTGCTTAACACACTATTTAATTTTTTTCATGGTAACGGATGTTACAAGTATACCCCTCTCTAGTGGAGCCGTAGCAGTAGTGTATAGGGTTTACTCTGAGTGACAACTCTCTCCCTACAGTCGGAAACAGGCCTCTCGTCCCCTCTTCCTCCTGCTCTCTCTACTAGTCCCGGGATTACAGCAGAGTGGCTTTTCCCCCTTTGTTCTTGCAAACGGCGGGAGCTAGCGCTGCCCACAGACTCTGAGTTGTGGTAATTAAAGCTGGACAGAGCCCTATCAAGAAAAGCTGCTTATCTTTAATACAGCCAACCATGGAGGCACACACACGTACCCCCTAGCCTAATCCTGGAGAATAAATCACAAACAGAAAGAGGGAAAGAGAGGGAGGGAGAGAGGAAGAGAGAATCAGAGAGAGAGAGAGAGAGATCACTGGGGCATGCAAGAGAGTCAGAGAGCACTTTACAATGGATGTGTGTGTGTGTGTGGGCGGGCGCCTGCGGGAGTGAGTGCATGCGTGTGTGTGTGTTTGGGGGGGGGGGGGGATTTTACTCACACACTCCATTGTGTGTTCTCTGTTCCATGGATCAGGATCAGAGAGACTGGAAGTGTCTTATAACTGTACCGGCATCTCTCTCAGTTTTCAACTGGGGCAAAGTAACCTTGAAAACGCCTTAAAGCTTAAGCCACAGATGGATATATGGGCAAAATACAATACCCACAATCCTCCACATAATACTGCCATTAGAGAACCCTGTTCATGACTGTATATAACATCCCTAGATAAACAGACTGGTTATAAAATGCCCAATACATGCTTACTACATGTTAATTACATTGTATCAGGTGGATGACTGTTGCAATATTGTATACAAGCTGGTGTTATGCTTGAAATATAGATCTGACAATGATGATATATGCAAGACTGATCAACTGAATAGCTGTTCTTAAAAACAATTTGCATGTTTGGTTTCCTTATATTTCCCCTGTTGACGGAACGGCAATAAAAGGTCATTAACAACTTCAGTATGTACACAGGAGTACACTGCCTAGTGTGGTAGCACGCTGTAGCAAATCACAGTCACTTTAACCACTCTCACACAAACCGTTAGCAAGTGTTGTTGCTGGATTTTATTTCCCCAAGTTGAATTGCGAGGATTAAGTGGTTGGGCTAAAACATCCCACTGGGCACAGACACCAATGCAATGTCTCATTTCATAGAAATGATGTTGAAACAATGTTGATTCAACCAGTGTGCGCCCAGTGACGCAATGCATACTGCAATTTCACAGCTGTAATGTGGCATCAAATTAGCCTTTCAAATCAACGTCCAATCTAACCTCAGCCCCTCCAGGGATCAATCCTCTTTCGGCTGCTCCATTTATTAGGATTCTACTGAGATTAACTGAGACGTTCTAACGAGCGGAAGCTGGAGTGAAAAGAGATGAGGGCTTGATGAGGCCAAAATGGAGAAGTGACACTTCTCGGCGGCCAAAGATGAAAACGACTGTGCAAATGGTAGTGTGAAATAGGGAGCGATGTTAATCCATGATGTTTTAGTCAGTAAGAGGTAGCCTTAGAGAGAGGACGCTAGGCTCGTTAATCCCCAGGCCATCACACATCAGATACATGGTGAGGCTGACTGACCTTTCTGACCTTTGACCTGGCTTAGCATGTTGTCTTGGTCGCACGGATTGGCTGTTTCACTTCCTGCTTTGACGGTGAATGTAAGCCATTGTGTGGATTTCAAAGGGTTCTTTAAGGTTGGAGACCTGCGCCTTCTTGTCCTCTGACCGGACAGCTTTGATGTTGTTACACTCAGTCAGGACACTGACAAGCAGGCATGTTAACAACAACATGAGCTTACTCCTACTACCCACATACAGAAAAAGACACAGTCTCAATATTTTTCACTGGCTAATTGAGAAAGTATATAAGTGATTGAGAACTTGGGTACAGCTATAATGTATGTCTTTGTGAGACTGGACAACCTTGAGAGTCTCTCCTTCCATGACTATAAACTGTTCTGAGTTTCTCAAAATACCTTTCAGTAACTGCCTAACTAATGTACTTTACCTTAAACAACCTGACCGCTACAAACATGGCTACACTCTAAAGCATCTAGCGGGCAGAAAGACTTGGGAGAGATATAAGGAAAAATACGGCCACCTTCCTCCCGCCAGCCACCCCATCACGCGTTGTTGTGTCACAATCGTTGCCAAAGCATTAACATAAAGCTGAAGGGATTAAAATGATAGGCCCCTCGAAGCCTCCTACCTAAATTGGCCAAAATTACAGCATGGGTGCCTGTCTCTGAGCCTGATGTCTCTGTAATTACAGTGCTGCCGTCTTCCATTTCGTTCTCCCAGCCAGGAAGAAAAAAAACGGATGAATTTGCCTTGATTGCCACTATTTAGCGACTTCGCTTTGATCAGCCTAGCACGTGACAGGTATTTCTCATCATTTTCTCTCTCCACAGCCCTCTCTATTTCTCTCCCATCACTGATTGCTCGCGTGGTGCCTGGAAAGCGTCTTCGCATTCTATTTATAATAGAAGCGGCGCTCCAGTCATCGGGTTGATGGCAAGTGCTGACAGTTCCGGGGTTGCTAAGAGAGAACTTCAGAGGGCGGTGCTCACTGTGAACGCCGGATCATCGCATGTCCAATTAAACCGTCTTTGATGTGGTTCTGATTTTGCAACAATAGGGCCGGGTGGCAAACTAGCGAACGAGGAGAAAATTAGCAAAACAAAACAATGGAGCCATCATTTTTTCTTTTTTATAATCTGACAATCATAAATTAATTAAACTGGCTGCTTTTCATGTTTTTGCATGTCCATGTAGTGGTTTTCCAGCAAATCTGCAGGTTCTTTCAATATTTCCACTGAAATATGTCTCAAGATTACCGTTCACATAAGAAACATTACCTCCATTTGGCCTTGAGGACTTCTCGGATTTCTGCATAATTATTCATGCAAGATGACAATGGAACGCCAATTCTGTATTTTCTTTGTCAGTTTATAGCCAAGGCTCCCGTACAGTATTTACGCTGAAGCTTGTTCTCCAGGACTTAAATGAAGTCAGAGAGCAAAAATAAAGGGAAAGGGTGATACCTAGTCAGTTGTGCAACTGAAATTCCGCATTTTACCCAACCCCTCTGAAATAGCTTTCTTCCACCAGCTGGGATATGAATAACTGCCCACTATACACATCTAACTCCATTGACTGGCCAAGGTTCCCGTTGCAGATAAGCAGTATTTTATAAATAGGGCTATTTTCTGCTTCGGGGAAATGGCTTCTTCAGAAGATGACTTCACAATAATGGAGGAGATTTTTGTGCTCTTGGAGAATGTTTAAATGATAAAAGCAAATGGACGTTATGAATAGTGCATTATGGGGGCTTTGAATGGTGCTTTTCTTCGCCTGCCACATTCCTCTTTCTAAACACTCTCCCCACTGTCCGCCTTTTCCCACAGGATATCCAAAGAGACACAGACAGACATAATTAGAGAGAGAGAGAGAGAGAATAGGAGAGAGAGCGAGAGAGACAGAGAGAGAGAGAGAGAGAGAGAGATGACCTCAACCCAACTTGGACCTGTAAACAAGTGGTCACAAAGAACAGGAAATGGACATAATATGTCTAGGTATTCACAGAGCCATTTACATGTGGAGTGATGAATAGACTGCAATGGGTAAAGACATACAGTATACAGAGCCAAAGTCTTAGAGGAACTGAATAGCCAGTAGAGCATTGCTTTCCTCCACCATTATTAGGGAATTTCACAAAGAGGGAGGTATATGATATTTGACATTGGCTTTAGTAGTCTAAAATGTTAAAAGATGACCAACTAATAAATAATTTTTTTAAACATTTCATATGTAGTAGTATGTAGATTCGGTGTCAAAAGACAACAACAGGTGCCCAGACAAGAAAGGCATCACCAACAACAACAGTTTCTGTTTTGCTATTGCTGATCTGAATTTCAACATCCATACGGATATCGAGACCTGACCTGGCTCCCAGCGGTATGTGCGTGTGTACCTGTGTGTGTCCGAAGTTTGGCCAAAGCTCTAACAGGTGGACAGCATGTGTGTGAGAGTGTGAATCGCCCCCTTCTCGAAAGTTTCGTCAATCACCGGCCCCTGCGGCAGCTAGGAATTCTGGTGCCGAGTAGCAGCTCCTCACTAGGCCCCAATTCACGCATCATCACCTGGCGGGCTGACAGCGTCTGTCGGTGGTGGCGCCCCCGTTGTCAAACCCTGTAACCATGTGGCTGACACCCTCCCCATATCTCCACTCAAAGTGCCAAAACCACCGCCGGAGAATGTTTGATTTTATTTATTCATGTATCCTTTTTTTCATAAGTTTCAAATATATATAGAAAATAACGCCTGTGTATGGGAGCTGTCAAAGCGGCTGTCATGTTACACCGCCTAGCTTGGCATACACAGTGTGTTGTGAATTCATGAGCTTAAAGTGAAATGTTCCTGTATGGTATCGCAATGAGAGAGATACCGGCTTACATTTTTTTCTGAGTTTTGGGGAGCTCATTATTAGAAGTGACTTATAGAGTATATTGTACAGTATGTTGGTGATGTCGTAGGTCTACCTTTTCCTTGATCTTGGATTCATTTTGTAATGATATGGGCGGGGGAGCTACAATCAGTGTTCAGATAATATAGAACATTAGAGCATACAATATTCTTTACAGGAACAAAATGCTGTGCACCAGTAAAAGTGTTACGTTCGTTCATTAATTTCAAGATTCTATGATTGAAAATTGTTGAGCAATCAGTCTTCAGGTTTTGACTGATTTAACATTGGAGGCCTTCCCTCCTTGTCTTTAATCAACTGCTCATCATTTCTTCTCGGGGTTATGAATGATTTACTGTCAGTCAGGTTGTGCGCGTGGCGTGCCTGTAAAACACTTGTTTTCCACTTTGAATCTGGGAAGAGGGGATGTCTGGGATTTTGGTCACATATTTTGGTGTGTGTTCCTCTGAAATATCCAGGAGGATACGAGACAGCCATGTTGCTTATGTGTCACCATGGCATCCCTTATTATTATTATTATTATTATTATTCAGTATCCATATTAGGACCACCTAGGCCCTAATGTGATGAGTAATAGTTACGAACCTAATTTCGTATGTAGTCTACTCCTCATATACGCAATATAAATGTTAATTATATACTGTCGTGACTATGTGCATTAAACTAGAGTATCCAAAGCAAGCTTCCTGACTGGTTGCATCACTGCCTGCTATGGCAACTGCTTGGCCTCCGACCGTAAGGCACTACTAAAGGTAGTGCGTGCGGCCCAGTACGTCACTGGGGTCAAGCTTCCTGCCATCCAGGACCTCTATACCAGGCGGTGTCAGAGGAAGGCCCTAAAAATTGTCAAAGACTCCAGCCACCCTAGTCATAGACTGTTCTCTGCTACTTAACAGCTTCTACCCCCAAGCCATAAGACTCATGAACAGCTAATACTATGGCTACCCAGACTATTTTCATCCCCCCTCTTTTACGTTGCTGCTACTCTCTGTTATTTATGCATAGTCACTTTAACTCTACCTACATGTACACATTATCTCAACTAACCGGTGCCCCAGCACATTGACAATGTACCGCTACCCCCTGTATATAGCCTCGCTTGTTATTTTACTACTGCTGTTTAATTATTTGTTACTTTTATTTTCTATTTAACACTTATTTACATGTTTTTCTTAAGTTCTTAAAGCATGGTTGGTTAAGAGTTGTACGTAAGCATTTCACTGTAACTTGGAACTGGTGACCTGCATTGGATTGAGTTATAACACTTATTCAATGGGCACTTTTAAGGATTCGGTATTACCACAAGGGCAAAACAACCACCCATATTCTTCTGTTGCTCTCCCCTCCCTCCATCCGAAGTTCAACATTTGCACTAACTAATAAGCAAAATATATATTCTTTTTTTTTTCTTCTTTCTTGCAAACTATGGCGGCATACCAAATTAGACGGTTTATTTATAGGCATCAATATTTAATTAGATTTATTCTAATCTCCCGTTAGTCAGTTCAGAAGTCTCATCGTGGCTGTCTTAAATATTACAATTCATTTAAGATAAGATAATGAGGCTTGGCTTAATTGTTCAGTGGGAACAGGTAGTTGCAAGAAAAATACTAAGCCACCACCTCAACCCACATACACTTGCCCCAAACTGACTATTAACTATGTGGGACCAGACTATTTACACATTTTCTCCCCCGAAAATAGACCCTAAAACACTGTGACAGCACAAACACCTCAACTTCCAGGTCATACTGCTGAGCTGATTTAAATAACTCTGTCTCTCAATTCATTCATTCTTTTTTTTCTTCCCCGTTTTGTTGAGCCTTAAGGCATCAGTAAGAGATTGAATCAAATTATTTTTATCAAAATGAAAAAGGCGAGGGTAATCTCTGATGTAAGGGATTGAACAGTTAGCACAGAAAAGTCACATTGTCACCAGACAAACATGTACTATCGATTCTGTTCCTTAAGGGTCATATTTCATGTATTTGTTTTAAACATGTTGATAGTGTCCTGGCGATGCTGATGCTCTCTAGGTTAGATAGCTAGAGAATGTGTTTTGTGTTACTAGAAGGAATATTGTGTGTGTGCTTGTTTCTTGGACAAAACACCCGATGAATAATAATACTGTATAGTGTGTGTGTGTGTGTGTGTGTGTGTGTGTGTGTGTACACATATGCACAACATGTGTGTAAGAGCACACATGTACAGTATGTGTGTGTGTGTGTGTGTGTGTGTGTGTGTGTGTGTGTGTGTGTGTGTGTGTGTGTGTGTGTGTGTGTGTGTGTGTGTGTGTGTGTATACACAGACTTTCAGCTACCTCAGAATAATTGGCTGTGGATTCCCTAGGTGACTTGGCTGTGTGTGTTTGTCCAGCGACCACAAGCCTCTCAGCCCTGCTCCATGCATATATATTTCCCCATAGTCTGGTGTCTAAGCACCACTGCACACGTCTTAGCTATGGCCAAACAATGGCTTTGGTTTACTTCAATCTGCACTTTCTTCACTACTTATTCTCAGTTCATTCAGAATTATCAAGAAAAATGTCTAAGCCAAATATTGCATCGTTGTACATTCATTTCAAATGGAAGTTGGTAAGAAGTAAGTCCATGATGATTGTAGCTTTTAGTGAAGAGAGTGAACAAGTCCTTTCTTGTTTAACATTTTTGTTTGCTATTGGTTTTGTTTCATAGTGGTAGCTTATTGTAAAGCATCTTTGGGTTTTCGAAATGCACTATATAAAAGGCCTGAAGTGGGTATCATAAATATTCACTCCTCTTGGATTTTTTCACATTTTGTTGTGTTACAGCCTGAAATTAAAATGGAATAAATAGCTATTTTTTTGGCACAATAGCCCATCATGTCAAAGTGGAATTATATATTTTTTAAATGTTATTAACTTAATTAAAAATGAAAAGCTGAAATGTCTTGAGTCAATAAGTATTCAACTCCTTTGTTATGGGAAGCTTAAATAAGTCCAAGAGCAAAAATGTGCTTAACAAGTCACATAATAAGTTGCATGGACTCACTCTGTCTGCAATAATAGTGTTTAACATGACATTTGAATGACTACCTCATCTCTGTACCCCACACATACAATTATATGTAAGGTGCCTCAGTCGAGCAGGAAATTTCAAACACAGATTCAACCACAAAGGGAGGTTTCCCAATGCCTCGCAAAGGGCACATATTGGTAGATGTGTAAGAAAAATGTAAAAGCCGACATTGAATATCCCTTTAAGCATGGTGAAGTTAATTACAATTTTGATGGTTTATCAATACACCCAGTCACTACAAAGATACAGGCGTACTTCCTAACTCAGTTGCCGGAGAGGAAAGAAACTGTTCGGGGATCTCACTCTGAAGCCAGTGGTGACTTTAAAACAGTTACAGAGCTTAATGGCTGTGATAGGAGAAAACTGAGGATGGATCAACAACATTGTAGTTACTTCATAAATGCTAACATAATTGATAGAGTGAAAAGAAGGAAGCCTGTACATTCTTAGAAAAAAAAGGTGCCATCTAGAACATAAAAAGTTTTTTCCGGCTATCCTCATAGGAGAACCCTATTTGGTTCAAGGTAGAACCCATTTGGGTTACATGTACAGTGCCTTCGGAAAGTATTCAGACCCCTTGACTTTTTATACATTTTGCGACGTTCCAGCCTTATTCTAAAATTGATTTAAAAAAAATGTTTCACTCATCAATCTACACACAATACCCCATAATGACAAAGCAAAAACAGGTTTTTACACATTTTTGCAAATGTATAAAATAAAATAAAACGGAAATATCCCATCTACATAAGTATTCAGACCCTTTACTCAGTACTTTGTTAAGGCACATTTGGCAGCGATTACAGTCTGGAGTCTTCTTGAGTATGACACTATAAACTTGGCACAACTTGGCATCCTCTAAAGCTCAGTCAGGTTGGATGGGGAGCGTTGCTTTACTCCGTTCATCTTTCCCTCGATCCTAACTATTCTGCCAGTCCCTGCCGCTGAAAAACATCCCCACAGCATGCTGCTGCCACCACCATGCTTCACAGTAGGGATGGTGCCACGTTTCCTCCAGACGTGACGCTTGGCATTCAGGCCAAATAGTTCAATCTTGGTTTCATCAGACCAGAGAATCTTGTTTCTCATGGTCTGAGAGTCTTTAGGTGCCTTTTGGTATACTCCAAGTGGGGTGCCATGTGCCTTTTACTGAGGAGTGGCTTCCGTCTGGTGGAGTGCTGCAGAGATAGATGTCCTTCTGGAAGGTTCTCCCATCTCCACAAAGGAACTCTAGAGCTCTGTTAGAGTGACCATCCATTTCTTGGTCACCTCCCTGACCAAGGCCCATCTCCCCAGATTGCTCAGTTTGGTCGGGCTGCCAGCTCTAGGAAGAGTCTTGGTGGTTCCAAAATTCTTCCATTTAAGAATGATGGAGGCCACTGTGTTCTTGGGATCTTCAATGCTGCAGAAATTGTTGGGTACCCTTCCCCAGATCTGTGCCTCGACACAATACTGTCTCGGAGCTCTACAGACAATTCCTTCGACCTCATGGCTTGGTTTTTGCTCTGACATGCACTGTCAACTGTGGGACCTTATATATACACACAGGTATGTGCTTTTCCAAATCATGTCCAATCAATTGAATTGACCACAGATGGACTCCAATCAAGTTGTAAAAACATCTCAAAGATGATGAATGGGAACAGGATGCACCTGAGCTCAATTTCAAGTCTCATAGCAAAGGGTCTGAATACTTATGTAAATAAGGTATCTCTTTTTTTAATACATTTGCAAAAAAAATCTAAAAACCTGTTTTCACTTTGTCATTATGGGCTATTGTGTGTAGATTGCTGAGGATGTTTAATTTTATTTATCCATTTTAGAATAAGGCTGCAACGTAACAAAATGTGAATACTTTCCAAAGGCACTGTATAACCCTTTCCACAGAGGGTTCTACATGGCACTAAAATAATACTGCAAAGAAATTGCAAAGCAATTAATTTTTGGTTCTGAATAGAAAGTGTTATGTTTGGGGCGAATCTAATACAACATATTACGGAGTACCAGTCTCATATTTTCAAGCATAGTGGTGGCTGCATCATGTCATGGGTATGCTTGTAATCGTTAAGAACTGGGGAGGCAGGCAAATTCCTAGAGGAAAACCTGGTTCAGTCACTTTTCTACCAGATACAGAAACAGCAATTTTCAAGCCTTGCCATAGATTTAAGTCAAAACTATAACCTGGACACTCAGGAACATTCACAGTCTTCTGGTAAGCAACTCCAGTTTAGAGTTGGACTTATGTTGTAGGTTATTGTCTTGCTGAAAGGTGAATTCCTCTCCCAGTGTCTGGTGGAAAGTAGGCAAAAGCTGGTTTTCCTGAAGGATTTTACCTGTGCCTGTTTTGTTTTATCCTGAAAAACTCTCCAGAGTCTTTGCCAATATCAAGCACACCCATACCATGATGCTGCAACCACCAACATGCTTGAAAATAAGGAAACAGTTAATCAGTGATGTGTTATATTTGCCGCAAACATAATTAGCATTTAGGCCAAAAAAGTGTATTCCTTTGCTTGTTTTTTGTTGTTGTTGTTGAATATGTGCTTGAAATTCAATACTTGACAGAGGAATGGGTAGTCATTAAAAAAATCATGTCAAATCAAGTCCTTGTAACTTATGTGATTTGTTAAGTACATTTTTACTCCTGACCTAATATGGTTGTTACATTTGTATTCATTTGTTAATCTATAGAATTTTATTCCTATATTTTTATATATATTCCTATATTCTATAGGAATATCTTGTGTAGATCATTGACAAAACAACACAACTAGATCCATTTCAATCCCACTTGGTCACGTAACAAAATGTGAACAAAATCCAAGGGGGGTGAATACTATTATAGGCAAGACTTCTCTGTGGTTGTGTGTGTGTGTATAAGCCAGGAAAAATATCTCAATAACATCTCTGCAAGCACCAATTTTGGGACATTATTTGAACCAATTCAATTGACAATTGCCTTTTCACAATTCCTATTTCACAGAGGTGAAATAACACACATACACTGATATCGAAAATGACAGATGTCTTCATGAAAAGCACCGCACAAAAGCGGTTGGGAAAATGGAGTGAGATTTGAATTGGAATGAATTTGGATGGCAATATCAGCCTATATCATTAAAGAGGCAGTGCAGTTTAAAACGTTGTATATATACATTTCCACACTGTGAGGTGAAAATAAACTCTGAAATGGTGAAAATGATAATAATGCCCTTTTTTTGTGAAAGAGACGTTTAAAAAAAAAGGCCTGGAATTTCAGCCTGTTCAGGTGGGATGACCCAGATCATGATATCGTAATGTGTTCTGATTATAACAATTCGTTATCAGTAAAACTTCACAATAAGGTGCAGAGCATTCGATTTGCCTGCTGTGGGGCAAGGAGACCCCCAAGCTCCGCTAAAACATGATAGGCTCCATTGATTGATGGACCCCGTCAAATTGCCTAGCTAGCGAATAACAGATCATGTCAATATGGCTAGTTAACAAGCTAACTTTCAGTGGGTAAACAAGATGTCTATATCCAAATATTTGATTTGCTTGCCATCTATAGTGCTGAAGACAGTAGACGGACTGACAACTTCTACCAGGACAATGTTAAGCTCTTTCCATGATCGAGCTAATTGTGGAATAATCAGAAATGTGTAGTTCTAACTATTCTCTACAAGAGGTGATGATATTAAAACCAAATAGTGAAACATTTATATAACAATCCATTAAAAACTCCATGTAGTTAATGGTTTTAGCGGAGCTGGGTGTCTCCTTGCCCCCCAGCAGCCAAATCGAACGCTATTGTGACATTTTATTGATAGCGATCTATAGACCAGGGATGTCCAACTCCAGTCCTCGGGGACCTGAGTCCTCCCCCAGCCCTATTGTTAGCACACCTGAATAAACTAATTATATGTACACATTAGGAGCTATTTTTATTAAATAAACACACACAGTGATTAATATAGTGAGGATTTGAAAATGAAAAAGACTGCATGGGGGGCTTTAACCAATTGAAGAACTAGATGAGTGTGTGTGGTTTTCTACCGGCAGACTATTCTAGACTGGCAGAATATAGTCATATATGTATTATGCATATCTGTTGCAGCCATTTTTGCATGTATATTGCATGAATGGGCAGGAGTCAGGACTGGGAAGAGACATTTGCAGGCCAGCAGCGTTTAAAGTGCTCTGATGGTGTTATATCTTAAAGTCTCTCCCTCATTTACCAATCCTCATCTCTTATCCATGGACTCTACATCAAATGCAATAATCCCATCATGACCTGAGTAAAGGAAGTACACTTGGAACTAGGGCTGTTGCTATGACCATATTACCGCCACACCGGCAGTCACGAGTCATGAAGGCAGTCAAATTCCATGTGACCGTTTAGTCACCGGTAATTAGGCTTCTCCAAGCTCTGATGCTGCTGATGGTCATTAGTAGCCTACCAAATTCGCTAACTGCTTGGTACTCAGCACTCTATTGTCCCTCTAATCACTCTGACATCAAGGCAAATGTATTTGAAAATCTAATCGAACAGTTATTGAGAGCACATGAGCTCATGTTGCGCAACATTTCAATAGGCTATGCAATTGCACGAGACAACAGTGTGATGGTCTCTACTGAAAAGAGGAGGATCAGCTTTCTATAGGCTAGGCCTACTATATTTATTTTTCAATTTTCCTAATAAACTCAGCAAAAAAAAGAAACGTCCTCTCACTGTCAACTGCGTTTATTTTCAGCAAACAACATATGTTCATACACATATTTACACAACAAGATTCAACAACTGAGACATAAACTGAACAAGTTCTACAGACATGTGACTAACAGAAATTGAATAATGTGTCCCTGAACAAAGGGGGGGTCAAAATCAAAAGTAACAGTCAGTATCTGGTTTAAGAACTCTCCTCCTCATGGACTGCACCAGATTTGCCAGTTCTTGCTGTGAGAGGTTACCCCACTCTTCCACCAAGGCACCTGCATTTCCCGGACATTTCTGGGGGGAATTGCTCTAGCCCTCACCCTCGGATCCAACAGGTCCCAGACGTGTTCAATGTGATTGAGATCCGGGCTCTTTGCTGGCCATGGCAGAACACTGTCATTCTTGTCTTGGAGGAAATCACACACAGAACGAGCAGTATGGCTGGTGGCATTGTCATGCTGGAGGGCCATGTCAGGATGAGCCTGCAGGAAGGGTACCACATGAGGGAGGAGGATGTCTTCCCTGTAACGCACAGCGTTGAGATTGCCTGCAATGACAACAAGCTCAGTCCGATGATACTGTGACACACCGCTCCCAGACCGTGACGGACCCTCCACCTCCAAATCGATCCCGCTCCAGAGTACAGGCCTCAGTGTAACGCTCATTCTTTCGACCATAAACGTGAATCTGACCATCACCCCTGGTGAGACATAACCGCGACTCGTCAGTGAAGAGCACTTTTTGCCAGTCCTGTCTGGTCCAGCGATGGTGGGTTTGTGCCCATAGGTGATGTTGTTGCCCGTGATGTCTGGTGAGGACCTGCCTTACAACAGGCCTACAAGCCCTCAGTCCAGCCTCTCTCAGCCTATTGCGGACAGTCTGAGCACTGATGGAGGGATTGGGCGTTCCTGGTATAACTCGGCCAGTTGTTGTTGCCATCCTGTACCTGTCCCGCAGGTGTGATGTTCGGATGTACCGATACTGTGCAGATCTTATGTCACTGTGAGGACGATCAGCTGTCCGTCCTGTCTCCCTGTAGTGCTGTCTTAGGCGTCTCACAGTATGGACATTGCAATTTATTGCCCTGACCACATCTGCAGTCCTCATGCCTCCTTGCAGCATGCCTAAGGCATGTTCACGCAGATGAGCAGGGACCCTGGGCATCTTTTTTTGTGTGTTTTTCAGAGTCAGTAGAAAGGCCTCTTTAGTGTCCTAAGTTTTCATAACTGTGACCTTAATTGCCTACTGCCTAGTTTATCAACATTTTAAGCTAAAAGCTCTGATCTGTTGCGTCAGTCTCATTGCGTCA